>NW_026652287.1:51774460-51818532 GCF_009828535.3 Hylobates moloch | reverse complement strand
TGCTGAGTACACACTGTGCCTGCTGAGTGCCTGCTGAGTACACACTGTGCACCTGCTAAGCACTTGCTGAGTATATACTGTGTGCCTGCTGAGTGCCCACTGAGCGCCTGCTGAGTACATGCTGCGCCTGCTGAGCGCCTGCAGAACACAAACTGTGCACCTGCTGAGCACCTGCTGAGTATACACCATGTGCCTGCTGAGCACCTGCTGAGTACACACTGCAGAACACACCATGTGCCTGCTGAGCGCCTGCAGA
This sequence comes from Hylobates moloch, assembly GCF_009828535.3. Lineage (NCBI taxonomy): Eukaryota > Metazoa > Chordata > Mammalia > Primates > Hylobatidae > Hylobates > Hylobates moloch. The sequence continues at coordinate 51,818,276 of NW_026652287.1, read as the reverse complement.
ACACACACTGTGAGCCTGCTGAGCACCAGCTGAGTACATACCATTAGCCTGTTGAACACCAGCTGAGTACACACTGTGTGCCTGCTGAGCATCTACTGAGCACCTACTGAACATCTGCTAAATGTTTCCTTGTGTGGGCATGAAGTGCCTCTTGCAGGCCTGCTGTGTCCCCGTCAAGCACCTGTTGGATGCCTGCCAAATGCCTGCCCAGTGCCAACTGGGTACACCATGTGTCCACAGCAGCCACACCTCCAGCATCTTGGCAGCAGTGAGCACACAGTGAGCATCTATGCCAGGCCCCATTCCAGATACACCAGATGCCTTTGCATTCACATCTCACCATGATCCAATGAGGCAGAGACCACTGTGACCCCTACTTCACCAAAGACAGCAGGGCCTCCCAGGTTGGGCCAAGCGCATTGGCTCATGCCTGTAATCCCAGCATTTCGGGAGGCCAAGGAGGGAGAATTACTTGAGGTCAGGAGTTGGAGACCAGCCTGGCCAACATGGTGAAACCCCATCTCTACCAAAAATGCAAAAATTAGCCAGGTATGGCGGTGTACACTTGTAATCCCAGCTATTCAGGAGGCTGAGGCAGGAGAATCGCTTGAACACGAGAGGCAGAGGTTGCTGAGCCGAGATTGCACCACAGCACTCCAAAAAAAAAAGAGGCCTCCCAGGTCTAAATTCGCCCAGAAAGAAGTGAGGTGGGGGCTGAGGCTGACTGTGTGGCCCTGGCTGGGCACCGATGGGGCTGCTCCCCCCAGTGCCAAGTGCTTCTGAATCCCACCAAGTGCAAGAACCCCAAGGAGGAGGCCCCAGCCACGCTTCGTTTCCAGTTGGCAAATAATAAACATTGGCTCTCGGGCATCCCTGGCCCTCGAGGCGCGTGGCACTTCCTTATTTATACACCTGGACCCCCATCCAGCTGCTGGCACCACAGCCACACCCAGAAGAACAGGGCACCCACCTCCACCCAGGGGCCACGCATGACCTGTTGGAGGTCAGAGACATACCCCAACCAGAAATAAAGTGGGGGTCTGTTCTATCCCATGAGCTCCAAGGTGAAGCAGGACTCTCCTACCCCCCACCCCTCCCCTGTGATTCTGGTTCCCACGCTGCAGCCTGGGAGTCCTCCACCCACCCTCCCAATAATCCCTGCCACCATCACCTCCTAAATGCCCCGAGTCTTCCTCCGTGAGTGGCACACCTCCAGCTGCTCGCCCTCCTCCCTACTGCAGGGGGCTCAGGGACACACAGGTGGGGCCATTCCCAGGCAGGCACCTTGGAGAGGCCCCCACTCTCCCAGTACATGCACTGGGACAAACACAAGGAATGTTTAGGTTGAGAAAAACCAGGGACGACCTCTATGCTTCTGAACAGATGAACATGAACTGAGGCTCGGCGTACAACAAGGTCCTCCACATGGGCCTTGGAGTCAGACACAGGTTCAAGTCCCAGCTCCTCCTCCCACCTTCAGCCATGTGATCTCCTGTGCCTCAATTTCTCATCTGTGCCAGGGAGCAGGCAACAGGCCCTTTCTCATGAGTTACTGCAACAATCCACTGTGCACAAATACACGGATTCTAGCAAGGCCAGTTCCTGCCACTCCCTGGACCCCCACTGTCACTCACATTGCCATCCCACTAGAACTTTCCATGGCTCCACATCGCAGGGCCTGGCTCCAGGCCATCCACCCACTGTTGTACCTGCTCTGAGGGCCACCTCCTCGGCACACAGGCTTCCAGCAGCCTGAACCGCCCTGCCCCACCCTGACCAGCCGGCTAACTCCCAGAACTCCGTGACACGGCAAAAACACACAAGCTGCGGGGTTAGTCCAACCTGGGTCAGATGGCAGCCTCTCCACTCTAGCGCTCTATGACATTCGCTCTCCGGGCCTGTCTCCCACTCTGTAAACCCGGGAGGATGCCACCAGCTGCCTGGGGCAGTCATGTACTGCAGGATCCAGGTTTGCATCTCATGTAGCCAGCAGCCTCCACCCACCCCTCTGCACCTGCATGCTCCCGGCACACACAGGGCCTGACACCAGGGCTTCTGGACTGTGACACTGCTGACACTTAGGGCTGGATAATTCCCCGTGGTGGGGGCCGTGCTGTGTACTGTAGTGTTTTTTTTTGAGATGGAGTCTTGCTCTGTCGCCCAGGCTGGAGTGCAGTGACACAATCTCAGCTCACTGCAAGCTCCGCCACCCGGGTTCACGCTATTCTCCTGCCTCACCCTCCTGAGTAGCTGGGACCACAGGCGCCCGCCACCACGCCCAGCCAATTTTCCGTATTTTTAGTAGAGATGGGGTTTCACCGTGTTAGCCAGGATGGGCTCGATCTCCTGACCTCGTGATCCGCCCGTCTCAGCCTCCCAAAGTGCTGGTATTACAGGCGTGAGCCACCACACCCAGCCGTGTGTACTGTAATGTTGACCAGTATCCTCAGTCTCTGCCCACTGGATGCCAGTAGCACCCCATCCCCCGTCGTGACAACCATAAATGTCCCCAAAAGTTGCCAAATGCCCCTGGGGGCAGAATCGGCCCCAAGTGAGCCCCCTACTCTGCACGGAATAATCTGTGGATTTTGATGTTTCCCTGACCCTGGGTTCAGGCCAGTCTCTCCCCAGGGCAGACCCCACTCGTGCTGTCCATATGGCATTTTACGGAGTCCCATTTAAAAAAAGAAATCCCCAGGCTGGGCACAGTGGCTCACATCTGTAATCCCAGCACTTTGGGAGGCCACAGGGGGCGGATCTCGAGACCAGGAGTTCGAGACCAGCCTGGCAAACATGGCGAAACCCCCATCTCCACCAAAAATACAAAAATTAGCTGGGCGCGGTGGCTCATGCCTGTGATCCCAGCACTTTAGGAGGCCGAGGTGGGCAGATCACTTGATGTCAGGAGTTGGAGAGCAGCCTGGCCAACATGGTGAAACCTCATCTCTACTAAAAATACAAAAATTATGCCGGGCGCGGTGGCTCACGCTTGTAATCCCAGCACTTTGGGAGGCCGAGGCGGGCGGATCACGAGGTCAAGAGATCGAGACCACGGTGAAACCCCGTCTCTACTAAAAATACAAAAAATTAGCCGGGCGTGGTGGCGGGCGCCTGTAGTCCCAGCTACTCGGAGAGGCTGAGGCAGGAGAATGGCGTGAACCCGGGAGGCGGAGCTTGCAGTGAGCGGAGATTGCGCCACTGCACTCCAGCCTGGGTGACAGAGTGAGACTCTGTCTCAAAAAAAAATAAATAAATAAAAAATAAAAAAAATAAAAAAAAAAGAATAAAATAAAAATGCAAAAATTGGCCGGGCGTGGTGGCGCGTGCCTACAGTCTCTGCTACTTGGGAGGCTGAAGCGGGAGAATCACTTGAACCCAGGAGGCAGAGGTTGCAGTGAGCCAAGATCTTACAGGAGCAAGACTCCCTCTCTCAACAACAACAAAAAAAAGAAGTCGCTGAAAGTGGGAGAACTGCCGCCAACCTCACTCTCCTTGCTAACCACCCCCAGCCCCTGCAGCTGATCTTCCTTAACACTTGAGGTCAGTGGGTTTCAAACTGTGTGGGAGTCCCAGAGGCCAGCCAATCCCTTCTGTGAAGGGCCAGATGCGCCTGGTGCAGTGACTCACACCTGTAATCCCAACACTCTGGGAGGCCAAGATGGGACAATTGCTTGAGCACAGGAGTTTGAGACCAGCCTGGACAACACAGGGAGAAGATCCTGTCTCTACAAAAAATAAAAAAATTAGCCGGGCATGGTGGCTAACACATGTGGTCCCAGCTACTCAGGGGGCTGGGGTGGGAGGATCACTACAGCCCAGGAGGTCAAAGCCACAGTGGACCTCATGATCTCTGTTGCATGGGACTATGCTGTTGTCCCACAAAAGCAGCCACAGAAAATGAATAAATGGTTGTGCCCATGTTCTAATAAAATAAAGAGACGTAGCTTACAGAGCTCTGGATTAGTAAGTCATGAATTCAGTGGGTCCCAACTGGTACTTTTTATTTTTTTCTTCTTTGTTTCTTCTTCTTTTTTGTTTTTTGAGATGGAGTCTCTCTCTCGGCCAGGCTGGAGTGAAGTGGCGCGATCATAGTTCACTGCAGCCTCAAGCTCCTAGGCTCAAGAGAACCTCTCTCCTCAGCCTCCCAAGTAGCCGGGACCACAGGCATGAGCCACCATGCCAGCCTAATTTTTTTTTTTTTTTTCCTGAGACGGAGTCTTGCTCTGTTACCCAGGCTGGGGAGTGCAGTGGTGCAATCTCAGCTCACTGCAACCTCTGCCTTTCAGGTTCAAGCGATTCTCCTGCCTCAGCCTCCAGAATAGCTGGGGTTACAGGTGCCCGCCACCATGCCCAGCTAATTTTTGTATTTTAGTGGAGACAGGGTTTTACCATGTTGGCCAGGCTGGCTCGAACTCCTGACCTCAGGTGGTCCACCTGCCTTGGCCTCCCAAAGCGCTGGGATGACAGGTGTGAGCCACTGTGCCCACCCAGCCCAGGCTAATTTTCTTATTAGACCAAAACAGAGTACATCAGTGTGCCTGCAAACAGTAAGAGTTAAGCGGGCCCGGCGTGGTGGCTCACACCTTTAATCCCAGCACTTTGGGAGGCCGAGGCGGGTAGATCACAAGATCAGATCAAGACTATCCTGGCGAACATGGCGAAACCCTGTCTCTACTAAAAATACAAAAAAAAGTAGCCGGGCGTGGTGGCGGGCACCTGTAGTCCCAGCTACTCAGGAGGCTGAGGCAGGAGAATGGCACGAACCTAGGAGGCAGAGCCTGCAGTGAGCCGAGATCGCACCACTGCGCTCTAGCCTGGGCGACAGAGCAAAACTCTGTTTCAAAAAAAAAAAGAGTTAAGCTCCTTGGTAAAACCCGTCTTGATTGCACGTTTGGTGGTAGGTGCTGGCAGCCATGAAAAATGAATTTTTTTTTTTTTTTGAGACGGAGTCTCACTCTGTCACCCAGGCTAGAGTGCAGTGGCGCAATCTCGGCTCACTGCAACCTCCACCACCCTGGTTCAAGCAATTCTCTTGCCTCACCCTCCCAAGTAGCTGGGACTACAGGTGCACACCACCACGCCTGGCTAATTTCTGTATTTTTAGTAAAGAGAGGGTTTCACTATGTTGCCCACGGTGGTCTCGATCTCTTGACCTCGTGATCTGCCCACCTCGGCCTCCCAAAATACTAGGATTACAGGCGTGAGCTACCATACCCGGCCGAAAAATGAATTTCTTTTTTTTTTTTTTTTTTTTTTGAGACGGAGTCTCGCTCTGCCGCCCAGGCGGGAGTGCAGTGGCACCATCTTGGCTCATTGCAACCTCCACCTCCCAGGTTCAAGCGATTCTCCTGTCTCAGCCTCCTGAGTAGCTGGGACTACAGGCACTTGCCACCAAGCCCGGTTAATTTTTTGTATTTTTAGTAGAGACAGGGTTTCACCGTGTTAGCCAGGATGGTCTCTATCTCCTGACCTTGTGATCCACCCACCTCGGCCGCCCAAAGTGCTGGGATTACAGGCGTGAGCCACCGCGCCCGGCCCAGAAAAATGGATTTCTAACCGCAGAGCCACAAGTGCCATGCCTGTTCCTGAGCCAGGGACATCTGCTCCTCACCCAGCCCTGCAGCCCCTGGTTTCACACACCCTGAGGGTCCAGGAAGCCCTCCCAGATTCCCCAGAGCAGGTGGACCTGGTCGCTGCACACCCTAACCACTTCTTCTTCTTCCTTTTTTTTTTTTTGATACGAGTTTCACTCTTGTTGCCCAGGCTGGAGTGCAATGGCACGATCTCTGCTCACGGCAACCTCCACCTCCCAAGTTCAAGCAATTCTCCTGTCTCAGCCTCCTGAGTAGCTGGGATTACAGGCACATGCCACCATGCCTAGCTAATTTTTGTATTTTTAGTAGAGACGGGGTTTCATCATATTGATGACGGTGACGGAATTAATTTCTGTTTTTCAAGCCCCTCACTTTGTGGTCATTTGTGACTTCAGCCAGTGGCAAGGACCCCCGGGCGTGACAGAGCCTGTAGCACCAGGTAACCTTGTGGACTTCACATCAGGACAGGGCTGTGGCCACTTGCAGATGCATAAGTCCAGCCGGCTCTAGCTGGCTCCGCAGGTTCTGTGTGGGGTTACCACCGAGGCCCACAGTGGACCCTTCATTCAGCCCTTTTTAAGAGCAGGGGCCCTTGCTCTACACTGGATGACACAGAGGGAGACAGCAGGAGCAGGGCCTGGGGTGGAGGATCAGGACCACAGGGTCGGGGTCAGAGTGTAGGAGCTCAGTGTTCGGGTTTGGACTGTGTCCTAAGAGTGGGGTGGGGAAGACGAGCGCAGTGGCTCACACCTGTAATCCCAGCACATTGGGAGGCCGAGGCAGGTGGATCATTTGAGGCCAGGAGTTCGAGATCAGCCTGGCCAATAGAATGAAACCCATCTCTACTGAAAATACAAAAATTACCCAGGTGTGTTGGCAGGAGCCTGTAATCTCATTTATTTTTTTTTTTTGAGACAGAGACTCGCTCTGTCGCCCAGGCTGGAGTGCAGTAGCATGATCTCGACTCACTGCAAGCTCCAACTGCTGGGTTCACGCCATTCTCCTGCCTCAGCCTCCGGAGTAGCTGGGACTACAGGCACCCATCACCACGCCCGGCTAATTTTTTTGTATTTTTAGTAGAGACGGGGTTTCACCATGTTAGCCAGGATGGTCTCGATCTCCTGACCTCGTGATCCACCCGCCTCGGCCTCCCAAAGTGCTGGGATTACAGGCGTGAGCCACTGTGCCCAGCCTAGGGTCTCACTCTTTCACCCCAGCTGGAGTGCAGTGGTACAATCACGGCTCACCACAGCCTTAACTCTTGGGCTCAAGCGATCCTCCCGATTCACCCTCCCAAGCTGGGACTACAGGTGCATGCCACCATATCCGGCTAATTAAAAAAAAATGTTTTTTCGTAGAGATGAGTTCTCACTTTGTGGCCCAGGCTGGTCTCAAACTCCTGGCTTCAAGTTATCGTCCCATCTCAGCCTCTCATGAGCCACTGTGCCTGGTCCCCCTCCATCTTTTTCTTTTTCTTTTTTTTTGAGACAGGATCTCACTCTGTCACCCAGGCTGGAGTGATCATAATTCACTGTAACCTCAAACTCTTGGGCTCAAACAATCCTCCTGCCTCGGCCTCCGAAAACTCTGGGATTAAAGGCGTGCGCCGGGCGCGGTGGCTCAAGCCTGTAATCCCAGCACTTTGGGAGGCCGAGGAGGGCGGATCACGAGGTCAGGAGATCGAGACCATCCTGGCTAACACGGTGAAACCCCGTCTCTACTAAAAATACAAAAAATTAGCCTAGCCGGGCGTGTTGGCGGGCGCCTGTAGTCCCAGCTACTCGGGAGGCTGAGGCAGGAGAATGGCGTGAACCTGGGAGGCGGAGCTTGCGGTGAGCCGAGATCGTGCCACTGCACTCCAGCCTGGGGGACAGAGCAAGACTCCGTCTCAAAAAAAATAAATAAATAAAATAAAATAAAGGCGTGCATCGCCACTTGTGGCCCACTCTTCTTTTTTTTTTTTTTTTTTTTTTTTGAGACGGAGTCTCACTCTGTCACCCAGGCTCGAGCACAGTGGCGTGATCTCGGCTCACTGCAAGCTCTGCCTCCCAGGTTTATGCCATTCTCCTGCCTCAGCCTCCCGAGTAGCTGGGACTACAGGTGCCTGCCACCACGCCCAGCTAATTTTTTTGTATTTTTAGTAGAGACGGGGTTTCACCATGTTAGGCAGGATGGTCTCGATCCCCTGACCTCGTGATCCGCCCACCCCAGCCTCCCAAAGTGCTGGGATTATAGGAGTGAGCCACTGCGCCCAGCCGTGGCCCACTCTTCATAAGGATACCAGTCACTGGATTTGGGGCCACCCCCCAGGATGATCTCATCTCCAGATCTTTACCTTAATGACATCTACAGAAACTTTTTCCAACTAAGGTCCAATTCACAGGTTACAGGGCTAGAAGGTGAGCAGATGTTTTTTAAAGGCCACCATTCAGCCTGCTGCAGGGCGTGCAGCTCACAACCTGGGGAGTACTGAGACAGCTTAGGTTTTTGGAGGGGCCCGAGAAGTGATGAGGATGAGGGCGGCTTGCCCCACCTTCTGTTCAGGGAGCAGCTCAGGGAGTCCTGCCTGTATACGGAGGCTGCAGATGGCAGCAGACAGCTGAAGCAGCCAGCACAGAAACAAACGGCGCCAAAGCCAGGACTAGGGGGCGGGCTCCACACTCAGCTAACCTGAGCCACCACTGCGCTGTGCCTGCAGCCCAGGGGCCCCTTTTACTCCAGCTTCACAGCAGGTAACAGCAGGAGAGTGCCCTCCTTCAGCCCTGGCCATGCCACCGTGACTGTCTTGCCTGGGTACTTTTTCTGGCCCAGGTGTTGCTGTCTGAGGTCGTCAATGATCAGTCATAGGAGGAATCCCCAATGTCCTGAACCCCTGGCAAACAGGCGACATGCCCCCCTTCCCTTCTCCTCACCCCCAACATCCAATCCTCCAGCACATCTGGGTGGCTCTGCTGCAGAAATGCCACCAAATCCACCCGCTCTGTCACCCCCTTGCTCCAGCCATCATTCCCCCTGATCTGGACACCTGCAGCAGCTGCTCACACCACACCCATCCCACTCACAGCCACAGCTATCCTCCTAAGACACACGGCATCCTCAAATGGATAAATGGAGAGTTACCAGAGGACCCAGCAACTCCACTCCCCAGCACATGCTCTGAGAAATGAAGACATACATCCACCCAAAAACGTGGACAAAGATGCCAACAGCAGCGTGATTCATGACAGCCAAAGGTGGAAACAACCCGTGTTCATGGCCAGATGAATGGACAAAACAGGGTAGACCCACACCATGGAATGTGACATGAACTATTACTGAGCCATGCTGGTGACAGCGCACCACTCTGGGAATATACTTAATGCCACTGAATTTTATACTTAAAAAAGGTCGAAATGGTAAATGTTATGTTACATATATATATAGCCATCAATTTTTTTTTTTTGAGATGGCGTCTCACTCTGTCGACCAGGCTGGAGTGCAGTGGCATAATCTTGGCTCGCTGCAACCTCCGCCTACCGGGATCAAGCAATTCTCCGCCTCAGCCTCCCAAGTAGCTAGGATTACAGGTGTGTGCCACCACACCCAGCTAATTTTTGTATTTTTAGTAGAGATGGACCACCATGTTGTCCAGGTTGGTCTCGAACTCCCGACCTCAGGTGATCCGCCCACCTCCTTGGCCTCCCAAAGTGCTGGGGTTACAGGCATGAGCCACTACGTCTGTCCATGCCACCAATTTTAAGAAATAAATGAAGGCCGGGCACGCCTGTAATCTCAGCATTTTGGGAGGCCAAGGCGGGCAGATCACCTGAGGTCAGGAGTTCAAGACCAGCCTGGCCAACAAGGAGAAACCCCATCTGTACTAAAAATACAAAATTTAGCAGGGTGTGGTGGTGGGCACCTGTAATCCCAGCTACTCAGGAGGCTGAGGCAGGAGAATCGCTTGAACCCAGAAGGCAGAGGTTGCAGTGAGCCATGATTGTGCTACTACACTCCAGCCTGGGAGACAGAGCAAGACTCTGTCTCAAAAAAAAAAAAAAAAAAAAAAGAAAGAAAGAAAGAAAGAAAGAAAAAGAAAAGAAAGAAAGAAATGAAGCACTGATCCAAGTTAGAGGCTTGAAGACACTATGCTAAGTAGAAGAAGGCAGACACAAAAGGCTTCGTGGTGTAGGATTCGCCTCATTGTGTAGGATTCTGTTGATATGAAATGTCCAGAACAGGCAAATCCATAGAGACAGAAAACAGATTAGTAGACCAGGTGTGGTGGCTCACGCCTGCAATCGCAGCACTTTGGAGGCCGAGGTGGGTGAATCACTTGAAGTCAGGAGTTCGAGACCAGCCTGCCCAACATGGCAAAATCCTGTCTCTACTAAAAAATACAAAAATTAGCCAGGTGTGGTGGCACCTGCCTGTAATCCCAGCTACTCAGGAAGCTGAGGCAGGAGAATCACTTGCACCCGGGAGGCAGAGACTGCAATTAGCTGAGATCGTGCCACTACACTCCAGACTGGGTGACAGAGTTGAGACTCTGTCTCCAAAAAAAAAAAGAAAGAAAGCAAAGCAGATTTGTGGCTGCCAGGGGCTGGGCAAGGGGGAATCGGAAGTAACTGTTGTTGGGGACAGGGTCTCCTTCTAGGGGTGTGAAATGTTCTCAAGTTGACTGGTGTTGGCTGTGCAAATGTGAATATACTAAAAGCCACTGAGTGGTGGAATGCCATGGAAATGACATCTCAATAAAGCTGTTACAAAAACAAGCGGGGCCAGGCGCCGTGGCTCACGCCTGTAATCCCAGCATTCCGGGAGGCCGAGGTGGGCAGATCACCTGAGGTCGGGAGTTCGAGACCAGCCTGACCAACATGGAGAAACCCCATCTCCACTAAAAATACAAAATTACTCGGGCATGGTGGTGCATGCATGTAATCCCAGATACTTGGGAGGCTGAGGCAGGAGAATTGCTTGAACGTGGGAGGCAGAGGTTGCAGTGAGCCAAGATCGCGCCACTGCACTCCAGCCTGGGCGACAGAGCGGGGGCTCCTTCTCGAACAAACAAACAAAACAAGCAGGGAGGCTTCCCAGGCCCCTCCCTCAGGGGAGATCCAAGCTCCTTCCTGCAGCCTCACCTGCCCTCCTCCCTGCTTTCCTCCCATTCTCAAACTCACCAAGTCCTTCCCACCACAAGGCTCTGACTGTGCCTGTCCCCGATCTGAAGTGCTCTTCCCTGCTCTCTGGGGATGCTGTGTCACCCCCGTCCCAGCCACTCCTAGCACGTGGCTGTGCCACTTCTCTCCCAGCGTGTGCCACCTTCTGAGGGCATCTGCTTCATTCGGACGCATCGATGCTCTCCTGTCCCCCCTAAAACCATGCTGGCTCCCCAAGAACACAGCCCCATATGCCCTGTACACTGCAGGAGCCCCAGAACCCCACAGTCTCTTGAGACATGCCAGACAATGAAAATTGTCATTTGATGGAATGAACGCGCTGCCCCAACTTTACAAGTCAGGATTCTACGGCCCAGAGGGGTTGAGAAACCCATCCAGTGTCACACAGCAGAGGGCCATAGTTTTCCCTGCCTGTCACGCTGACCCAAGCCTAAGAATGGGAGGGAATGCCCACACACCCACCCTTCCGCCCCAAGACCTGCAAACAGCCTCCTGACTTTACGCCCTGTCCCCCGACCCTTCAGTGCTTGTGCCCTGGTGAGGTCCCTGTCTTCTAGCCAAACATTTGCTGACTGGCCTTCCACAGCAGCAAGACACCTCAGGTGCCATCACCACCGGCAACTGTGAACAGACACGCATGAGTGACATGCTGTCCTTTGGAATTCACAGGAGAAGAGCAGGTGCCGACCGGACCATGCCTCACCTGGCTGCAGGTGTGGCCAAACCCCTGCTGTCTACAGTATGGGGGGCAGCGCGCCATGGCTGCAGGAGGGAAGCCCGCATCATATAGGTTCACTCATCTGCTCTGGGCACGGCGGACATGCCACTTGGACTGTGCAGTGGCCAGTCAAGCTGGGAATAAGCTTGCTCACCCTCGCCGCAGCCTGCCAGAGATGGCACAGCCATACAGGTGGGTGCAAAGGATGGAACTCTACCTGACCAGGTGCAAAGCTCACACCCTGGCCCACCTCACTGTTACACCTCTAATCAAAAGTTTCTCAGCCTTGGCTGGGCGCAGTGGCTCACGCCTGTAATCCCAGCAATTTGGGAGGCTGAGGTGGCCGGATCACCTGAGGTCAGGAGTTTGAGACCAGCCTGGCCAACACTGTCTCTACTACAAACCCCATCTCTGCTACAAATACAAAACTTAGCCGGGCATGGTGGCAGATGCCTGTAATCCCAGCTACTCGGGAGGCTGAGGCAGGAGAATCACTTGAACCCGGGAGGCAGAGGTTGCAGTGAGCCAAGATTGCGCCACTGCACTCCAGCCTGGGCAACAGAGCAAGAGTCTATCTCAAAAAAAAAAAAAAAAAAAAAAGTTTCTCAGTCTTGGCACTGCCAACATCTGGGGCCAGATTATTCCACACGATGGGGCCATCCTGTGTACTGTAAGGGGTTGGGCAGCATCCCAGCTTCCACCCACCAGATGATAGGAGCACCCCCTAATCGTGGTGACCCAAAATGTCTCCAGACACCACCAAGTGTCCCCTAGGGGGCAGAATCACCCCCTGCCCCAGAAGGAGAACAATGCTTTGTGTCTAAAAATCTAGTATGAGCTCACCTCTGCCCAGAGCCCATGCTCCCCTGACCCCAGGTGATGAAGAAGATGGGAAATGGTTTCCACGGCTGAAATAACTGCTACCTGCATATCTTCAGAATCTTTTTTGTTTTTGTTTTTGAGATGGAGTCTCACTCTGTTGCCCAGGCTGGAGTACAGTGACACAATCTCAGCTCACTGCAACCTCCACCTCCCAGGTTCAAGCAATTCTTCTGTCTAAGCCTCCCGAGTAGCTGGGATTACAGGCACGTGCCACCACATCCGACTAATTTTTGTATTTTTAGTAGAGACAGGTTTCACCATGTTGGCCAGGCTGGTCTCCAACTCCTGACCTCAGGTCATTCACTCACCTCGGCCTCCCAAAGTGCTGGGATTACAACGTGAGCCACTGCACCTGGCCTCAGAATTTTTCTAAATTCATTGATCAATGAATGGATAAACAAATACAACATATCCATACAACGGAATATTACTTGACCATAAAAAGGAACGAAGCACTGATCCATGATACTACAGAGATGAACCTCGAAAATATGATGCTGAGTGAAAGATGCCAGTCACAAAAGGCCACGTGTTGTGTGATTCCATTTATATAAAATGCCCAGAATAGGAAAACCCACAGAGACAGAAGACAGCTTAGTGCTTGCCAGGGGGTAGGGGAGGGGGAATGGGGAGTGACTGTTAATGGGGACGGGGTTTCTTCCTGGGTGGATAAAAAATGTTCTGGAATTACAAAATAGGGGTGGTTGCACAACTCTGTGAATATACTAAAAACCACCAAACTGTACACTTTAAACAAGTAAATTGTATGATGTGTGAATCATATCTCAATAAAGCTATTATTTTAAAGAGATGTTTTCAACAACAATAATCTATTTCCAATCCCACGCAGAAACTGGACTTCTAATCAGAATGACACCCATGAACCTACTGTGACCCCTTTCTTCCGGTCACACTGCAAACATCTGACAACAACTGCACGCCAGCACACACCATGTGCTGGAGACAAAAAGAAGTGGCCACTCCTGCCTCAGAAGCCCTGATATGTCGGGGACACTCATATGGAAGGATGCTCAAGTTGCACACTTTCTTCTTATTTTCTTTTTTTGAAATGGAGTTTCACTCTTGTCACCCAGGCTGGAGTACAGTGGCGTGATCTCGGCTCACTGCAACCTCCACCTCCCAGGTTCAAGTGATTCTCCCGCCTCAACCTCCCCAGTAGCTGGGATTACAGGTACCTACCATCACGCCCGGCTAATTTTTATATTTTTAGTAGAGACGGGGTTTCACCACGTTGGCCAGGCTGGTCTCGAACTCCTGACCTCAGGTGATCCGCTGCCTCAGCCTTCCAAAGTGCTGGGATTACAGGCATGAGCCACTGCGCCTGGCCATTTTCTTATTTTTTTTCATTCATTCATTCACCAGCCATCTCTTTCTTTACATCCTGAGCAAGAATGTAGCTGCTTGGAGCTGGGAGGACAGATGTGGCACACTCACCGAGCATGCCTAAAGCAGTACCTGGCTGACAGCGAGCTCCCAATCATTACCAACACAGAAATGAAGACACAAATCCTAGTCTATAAGGTCACAATCTCTCAGAGAAACAAACAACTAGTTACAAAGTAACACAATCTGAAAGTGCTACCTGAGGAATCAGAGACTGAGGGTTAAGTCCACCTGAGCCAGTCACATCAGTGGCCGAATCCGGAAACCAGGGATATGAGCATCTGCAAAGCCCACCCAAACCCTACCCAAGGCCACAGGATGCAAGAGAGAGGTCTCATCACACTGCAAGAACAAAGTGGAGATTCAGCATCACCTTTGCAAAGTGTGCTCACCACCCTGACCCAAGAGGAATGTCTTGCTAGAATGCCTGACAAGGGAAGAAACTGAGGCCTGAGGAACTCGGGTGCCTTGCCGTGCTCAGACACCAGCCCCAATCAAGCCCCTGCTCCCGGCCCACAGCAACTTCCCAGGTAAGATTTGCAGGGTATCTGCTCTGCCAGCCAGGAGCCTGGCAGAACCTGGCCTGCCCCTGCACACCAAATGCGCCCAGCCACCTGAGGCAGACCTGGCCCTCTGCCCTCGTCCTGAGAGGGCAGGGGCTGTGGTCAGCGTCCCCTGTTCCGCTGGGAGGAACATCACCTGGTCCCCACCATATGGGCTACATGGAGAAGGGGCAGCTGTCTCCACTCCAAGTTCCAAGACTGAGCACAATCTGCCTTCTTGGCCCCCCTCTGGACCCCCTGGGAGACAGGATCTGACCATTCCCTCAGCTGTCCAAGAGGGAGAGATCCCTGTCCCACCTCAGCTCTGCAAGTGGGGACATCTGTTCCTCCCCCAACACCCAGGGAGTAAAGGCACAGGTAACCATGACGTAGAGACACTGGTCCCCCTCAGGTAGCAAGAATGGGAGGGCATCTGTCCCTCCCAGGTAGCAAGGATGCAGGGACACTTGCACCCTCACCCCCAGCTACCAATGGTGCTTGCAAGCAGCACCCAGTTCATACATCTGTGTCATCCTGCCCCCCAGGTAGCAATGATGCGGGGGCACCTATCCTTTCCAGGTAGTAATAATGTGGGGTACCTGTCCCCCTCGGGTAACAATGATGTAGGGACACCTGTCCCCTGTCAGGTAACGACGAGGTACTGGCACCTGTTCCCTCCTAGTAGTAATGATGTAGAGGCCCCTGTCTCCTCCGGGGAGCAGTGATGTGGGGACACCTGTACCCCATCAGGTATGGATGATGTGGGGTCACCTGTCCCGCCCACGACGGCCGGGGCGTGGGGACACCTGTCCCCCTCGGGCCGTGCCAAGCCCCGCCCCCGCCGCGCGCGCCCCGCCCCCGCCGCGCCCCCCCCACCCCGCCCCGTGCACGCGCCGGACACGCGCCCCCTCCCTCCCTCCGCCGGCCCTGAAGGGTCGGCGCGGGCAGCCCCCTTACCCGCGCGGCCCGCGTCAGGCTCAGGTCCTTCATGACCTCCTCGAAGGCCGCCGTCTCCTCCGCCTGCTTCTGATTGTGCAACGCGATCTTCTCGCTGAATTTCCGCGGATTGTTCGAAGTCGCCATCTTCTCGCCGCCACCTCCTCCTCCTCCTCCTCCTCCTCCACCTCCTCGCCCCCCCACTCGCCCCTGCCACCGCGCAAGCGCCGGCTGGGCCCACGGGCGGTAAGCAGTGCGCAGGCGCGCCGGCGGTCGTGAGCGCGGCGCAGGCGCACGGGAGCGGCGCGCGGCGCGGGGGCGAAGGCGCATGCGTGCGCCCCGGCGCGCGCTCGGGGCCCGCGGGAAGGACAGTGGGGCGCGAGTGGAAATTTCAGCGCCGGCGCAGTGATCCGCCTTCTGGCACGCTGGACAGCGGCCGCCTGGCTGTTGGACAAGGACCGCGGATCGGCTGGGGCACTGGAGCCCCCAAGAGGGAGACGGCCTGACCCACATCCTCCCAATTCACAAGGGTGGGGCCAGGCACCCCCCAAGGATTGGTAGCACCCCAAGGTTGAACCTGGGTTTGGACTAAGAGCTCTGAAAACAGACTAGGGCGTTGGTCACTCATGCATTCATTCATTCAAGGAATATTTACTGAGCACCTACTATGTGCCAGGCAAAGTGGGGTACAGGCGTGAACAAGCAGAGGTGATCCCTGCCCTTATGGAGTGTACAGTCGGAGAAGGGGCAGACATAGCACACAAATAACCAAGAACTTTTCAGATGGAGGTAAATGTGATGCGGTAAATAAGACCAGTGGCCAGCCACAGAACGACATTAGGGAGGGAGGCTCCTGCAGCTACCACAGACAGGGAGGCAGAAAGTTAGCTTAGCTAAGACCTGAACCCTGCCATCGGACCCCTCAGTCCATAAACCTAGCTGTTGCCCTTAACGACTTTCTTTTTTTTTTTTTCTCCTTGAGACCGAGTTTTGCCCTTGTCACCCAGACTGGAATGCAGTGGTGCGATCTCGGCTCACTGCAACCTCCTCCTCCCGGGTTCAAGCCATTCTCCTGCCTCAGCCTCTCCAGTAGCTAGGATTACGGGCATGCGCCACCACGTCCAGGTAATTTTTGTATTTTTAGTAGAGACTAAAGACCATGTTGGCCAGGCTGGTCTTGAACTCCTGACCTCAGGTCATCCACCCGCCTTGCCCTCCCTAAGTGCTGGGATTACAGGCGTGAGCCACCATGTCTAGCCAACGACTATTTTTTCCCATTCCCTTGCAATGGGCATATTGCTATTCTCTGGATACCTGAGCCCAAAGAACTGGAGTTACAGAGCTTCAGCCTTCCCTCTGCATACTTGTCCAGTCCAGTCTTGTTCAAGGATCTCTATTTTGCAACAAGGTGCTAACAGAAGGGTCCAGAAATCCCATCAAGACTCAGCAGTGAAGGAAGGAGCAGAGACTCCCCGATGGCAGGGTCGTAAGCCAGGGAAGCAGGAGGGACTCTAACCCTCCCTCCCTCAAGAGAGGGACCCCCAACCACCAATATTGAAAGTTTATATTCAGAAGGCTGCAGGGATTTCAGAGCATGGGCTGGGTGGAAGCTAGGAAGGTCAGCTGGGGGAACTCATGGTGGCTCTAATGGCACAACAAGCACACCTTTTATTGGACTGAGGATGGCTGGAGGGGATGCTGACATCTTCCAAACATGCTTTGATTCATGCTTTACAACAGGTAATAAAATGGCCATGTTAAATATATATATATTAATTTTCATTTGGAATGCCTTGGACATTGCCACTGCCCTACTTTATCTTTGTTTTGAGACAGAGTCTCACTCTGTGGCCCAGGCTGGAGTGCAGTGGCGCGACCTTGGCTCACTGCAATCTCCGCCTCTCAGGTTCAAGCGATTCTCCTACCTCAGCCTCCCAAGTAACTGGGATTACAGGCGTGCACCATGATGCCCAGCTAATTTTTATGGGATTTTTTTTTTTTAGACGGAGTCTCTGTGGCCCAGGCTGGAGTGCAGTGGCACAGACTCAGCTCACTGCAACCTCTGCCTCTGGGGTTCAAGTGATTCTCCTGCCTCAGCCTCCCAAGTAGCTGGAATTACAGGCACCCACCACCACACCCGGCTAATTTTTGTATTTTTAGTAGAGTCAGGGTTTCACCATGTCGGCCAGGCTGGTCTTGAACTTCTGACCTCAGGTGATCCGCCTGCCTCGGCCTCCCAAAGTGCTGGGATTACAGACATGAGCCACCGTGCCCAGCCATCTTCCTTCTTGATATGATTTTGCGCACTTTGGTAAACTCCTATACTTTTTGCCTAACAAGCATATTCCGTCCCCCAACCCCACTCCCTCAACTTTTTAGTGTCAACAACCCTTATTTGGGGAACACTGGTTCTGACTTTCAGTCTGTGAGATGTGAATGGCTGGTCTCACCACTCTCCCACCACACAAACACCCCTCCCTAAGGTGGAAGTCTTGGCCAATCAGCATAGCCCATTGTGCTGGCCATCAAGATTGGTTTAAGCCAGGCTGGGTATTGTGGCTTATGCCTGTAATCCCAGCACTGGGGAGGCCGAGGCAGGAGGATCATTTGAGCCCAGGAGCTTGAGACCAGCCTGGGCAACATAGCGAGATTTAATCTCTACTAAAAATTTAAAAATTACCTGGGCGTGGTGGTGCCTGCATATAATCCCAGCTACTGAGGAGGCTGAGACAGGAAGATTGCTTGAGCCTAGGAGATGGAGGCTGCAGTGAGCTATGATAATGCCACTGCACTCCAGCCTGCGTGACAGAGCAAGACCCTGTCTCAAAAAAAAAACAAAAAACAAAAACAAACAAAAAAAACCAAACAGGCTGGGCACTGGGTCATGACTGTAATCCCTACACTTTTGGAGGCAGAGGCGGGCAGATCATCTGAGGTCAGGAGTTTGAGACCAGCCTGGTCAACATGATGAAACCCCGTCTCGACTAAAAATACAAAAAAGTTAGCCAGACGTGGTGGCACACGCCTGTAATTCCAGCTACTCCGGAGGCTGAGGCAGGAAAATCACTTGAACCCAGGAGGTGGAGGTTGCAGTGAGCCAACATAGTGCCACTTCACTCTAGCCTGGGCAACAGAGGGAGACTTTGTCTCAAAAAAAACTAAAGATTTGTTCAGCTGGGCCAAAAGAGTGGACCCACACAGAGGAAAACAGAGCCAGGCCTGGCACGGTGGCTCACAACTGTAATCCCAGCACTTTGGGAGGCCAAGGTGGGTGGATCACTTGAGGTCAGGAGCTTGAGACCAGCCTGACCAACATAGTGAAACCCTATCTCTACTAAAAATACAAAATTAGCCAGGCATGGTGGCACATGCCTCTAATCCCAGCTACTTGGGAGGCTGAGGCAGGAGAACAGCTTGAACCCAGGAGGCAGAGGTTGCAGTGAGCCGAGATCACACTACTGTACTCCAGCCTGAGCTTCTGGATCCAGCCATTCCTGAAGCTAGACTCACCTGCCTTTTCAGTTATGTAGACCAAAAATTTATTCCCTTTTGTGCTTGTCTATTTGTTTTCTTGTTTGTTTGTTTGTTTTTTCAGACAGGGTCTCACTTCATTGCCCAGGCTGGAGTGCAGTGGCATGATCATGCTCACTGAAGCCCCAACCCTTAGGCTCAGGTGATCCCCCCACCTCAGCCTTCCAGGTAGCTGGGACTACAGGTGTGCACCATCATGCCTGGCTAATGTTTTGTGATTTTTGTAGAGACAGGATTCATCCTGTTGCTCAGGCTGGTCTCAAACTCCTGGGCTCAAGTGATCTGCCCCCTCAGCCTCCCAAAGTGCTGAGATTACAGGTGTGCACCACCGTGCCTGGCCTGCCTAAATCTATTTCAAGTCCTTTTTCTGTTCCTGGTTCTGACCGTGACTGCAGCTTCTGTGAGTCCAATGCGAGACTGGGCCCGCTACATATATGGCTTCTAGTTCTTTTTTTTTTTTTTTTTTAAACAGAGTCTTGCTAGGTCTCCCAGGCTAGAGTGCAGTGGTACGATCTTGGCTCACTGCAACCTCCACCTCCCAGGTTCAAGTGATTCTCCTGCATCAGCCTCCAGAGTAGCTGGGACTACAAGCATGTGCCACTATGCCCAGCTAATTTTTGTATTTTTAGTAGAAACGGGGTTTCACCATGTTGGCCAGGCTGGTCTCAAACTCCTGACCTCAGATGATACTCCCGCCTTGGCATCCCAAAGTGCTGGGATTATGGGCGTGAGCCACCACGCCCAACCGGCTTCTAGTTCTTGACAGCATCCTGTGAGGTCAGAGAAGAAATAAAGACAGAGAGCAGGGACAGCAGCTGCCCTAGCAACTTATGCACCAAAACTCAGGCCTCACAGCCGACCTCAGCTGCTTCCACACACTGAGTTTTGTAGGCTTTAAATGAAGTTAGCCGGGTGTGGTGGCTCACGCCTGTAATCCCAGCACTTTGGGAGGCTGAGGCGGGCAGCTCACCTGAGGTCAGGAGTTTGAGACCAGCCTGACCAACATGGAGAAACCCCGTCTCTACTAAAAGTACAATATTAGCCCGGCACGTCCAAGATCACGCCATTGCACTGCAGCCTGGGCAACAAAAGTGAAACTCCATCTCACAAAAAAATAAATAAATAAAAACAAATGAAGTTAATAAGTGTCAACTGCCTTGCTTCTAAGAAGTGCTCCATAATTGATGCCACTTACCCTAATCAAGTACATGTATCTTTTTTTTTTTCTTTTTTGAGACATAGTTTCACTCTGTTACCCAAGCTGGAATGCAGTGTTGCCATCTCCACTCACTGCAACCTCCGCCTCCCGGGTTCAAGCAATTCTTCTCCTACTTCAGCCTCCAGAGTAGCTGAGATTGCAGGTGTGTACCATGACGCCTAGCTAATTTTTTCTTTTTTTTTGAGATGGAGTTTCGCTCTGTCGCCCAGGCTGGCGTGCAGTGGTGAGATCTCGGCTCACTGCAGCCTTCACCTCCTAGGCTCAAGCGATTTTCCTGCCTCAGCCTCCTGAGTAGCTGTGACTACAGGTGTAGGCCACCACACCCCGCTAATTTTTGTATTTTTAGTAGAGACGGGATTTTGCCATGTTGGCCAGGTTGCTTTCGAACTCCTGACCTCAAGTGATCCTCCTGGCTCGGCTTCGCAAAGTGCTGGGATTATAGGCGTGAGCCACCGCACCTGGCCCTGTAGGGTTTAAATGAAATTAATATGTGTCAACATACGTTAATATGTTAGTATGTTAACATATGTTAATATGTTAGTATGTTAACATATGTTAATATGTGTCTCGCTCCTAAGAGGTGCTCCATAAATGCCATTTACCCTGATCACTTACATATATCTGCACTAAGCCAGTTTCCAGACACAGGAAGATGGAAGAGAAAAGATTTTGGGGACTAGCAGGGGTTACAGCAAGGAGCCATTCTGGGCATGTGCAGAAGTAAGTCTGCTGCTCTTCCAACTCACCCCCATTCACCCCGCGGCCCGCCTGGCGTGAAACTTGATCCATCCTAAACCCTGGTGATGAGTCAGAGGAAGCAGCCAGCCCGCTCATTGTGCAATGGCCAGACAGCAGCCCAAGCCCCCCTTCTTGCTCCACTGACCCCCAGCCCTGAGAAGGGCAAGGCTTCAGTGTCCAGTGACCCGAGCAGAATCCAACCCTGAGGTTTTAACTTTCTTCCTTCATCAAAGGAAGTTGCTGCCACCCAGTGTGGTCCAACACTGCTCCTCACAGCAGCCCTGCGGGCTTTGCAAAGCAGGGCAGATCCCACACTCCCATTGCACTTTAAAAAAAAAAAAAATCTAAAGGCTTGGCGCAGTGGCTCATGCCTGTAATCCCAACACTTTGGGAGGCAGAGGTGGGTGGGTCACCTGAGGTCAGGGGTTCAAGACCAGCCTGGCCAACATGGTGAAACCCCATCTCTTAAAAAAAAAAACAAAAATTAGCTGGGCATGATGGCAGGTGCCTGTAAGCCCAGCTACTCAGGAGGCTGAGGCAGGAGAATCACTTGAACCCGGCAGGTGGAGGTTGCAGTGAGCCGAGATCGCACCATTGCATGCACTCCAGCCTGGGCAACAGAGTGAGACTCCATCTCAAATTAAAAAAAAAAAAAAATACCCTCCTCCCGGTGGCTCCACATGCTTATGCTCAGCTCGGCTCTCGCTCCAGCCACATGGGCCTCTTCACTGTTCCCTCTGCCTGGATTGCGCTCCTCCAAGATGCTTTCGTGGCTGGCTCCTTCTCGACTTGCAGGCCTCTGCTCTGAGAGAACCTCCTGAAGGGTCTAGCTGAAGTGGACGTCCAGTGTCTCTTCCCATGACCCAGAATCATCCCACTCTCTGAAGGCAGCTGTTTGTGCGGTCTCATCTGATCCCTTGTAGATTGAGCTGAGATTATGTTCATCTTTCCCAAAGAGGCCAGGGCCAGGCCAGAGTTCCCTGTGTGCCTGTGGAATGTGGAAAGGGCACAGACACACATGATTTCTTACGTGTTTTTGTTCATTCGTTTGTGTGTTTTTAAGACAGAGTCTTGCTCTGTCACTCAGGCTGGAGTGCAGTGGCGTGAACTTGGCTCACTGCAACCTCCACCTCCACACCTGTAATGTCAGCACTTTGGGGGACTGAGGCGGGCGGATCACCTGAGGTCAGGAGTTTGAGACCAGCCTGGCCAACATGGTGAAACCCCGTCTCTACTAAAAATGCAAAAAAACATTAACTGGGCGTGGTGGCGCATGCCTGTAAACCCAGCTACTTGGGAGGCTGAGGAAGGAGAATCGCTTGACCCGGGAGATCAAGAAACTCTTGAGCATTTCTGTGTGGTCCAACACTTATCAGTTGTCAAGCTGTGTGACAATGGAAAACTGTCTTCACCTCTCTGAGCCTCACTGCCCTCCTCTGCTAAATGTGGACAGTGGTGCTCCTCATAGCAGGCTCTTGGAAAGATTAAACAGATAACACATGGAAAGCACTTAGCTCAGTGCCTGCTTCATCCAAGCACTCAGCAACTGTTAGGAAAGCAAAATGCTACTTCACGATGTTAGTTTTCATGCTTTGCTTCTCAGCTCTTCCTTATATGGGATCTTAGTCGATTTGGGGTACCCACGTCGTGTGGAGGTGAATTAGGGCCATTGGAGCTGAGAGGCAAAGAGGAAAACAATCCTGGTCTGTCTTTGACTTCCAAAAGAGGCTCTCATCGCACAGAGTTTTTAAAGGGCAAAGCAAAAGCCGGGTCTGATCATGAAGAGAGAGGGAAAGGACCCAAGAGAAGCCAGCAATGCCCCTCCTTACGATAAGGTTACAGGAGGACCCAGGCCCCTCGTCCTCCCACCTAGGCTTGAGTGGTGGGTGGAGGGTGGGACGGGGTGGGCCGCCAAGGAGGGTAGTGAGAGCCTGGAACTGGGCAGGCGGGGGACCCAGGGCTCAAGTCTAGGGACCCAGCCACTTGCACTGAGGGGTAGATAGCTGAAGTGTGTGTTGGAAAACTGGTTGGTTGGCTGGATGCATTGGCTTGTGCCTATATTCTCAGCACTTTGGGAGGCAGAGGCAGGAGGACTGCTTGAGCTCAGGAGTTTGAAACCAGCCTGGGCAACATAGAGAGACTGGGGCATGCTCCCAGGGACACCTACAGTGTCCATGCCCTGAAACTTAGCCAAGGCCCCACTGACCTCCCCACATTCTGCTGTCCAAGAGCCTGGGGCACTCACAGCCCCCACTCACCTGAAACAAACCAAAAAAAAGAGAGGGATACCTCAACCTCCAGGGGGCAGTGGCTGCTAAGGAGATGCAGAACGGGCTTTTCTTTTTGGTTGCCAGCATCAGGGTCCCCATCCAAGTTTGGGGAGTCCCCCCACAGAGGGAAGTTGGTCACCCTGCTAACAAGAGAGGCCCCCAAGCCAAGGGTGACCCATCGAACTATTAGCCCCGGTTCCTACCTATTCCTGCGTCCCTGCCCTCTACAGTTCTTCCTTCCAGGTGGAAGACACTTCCCCATTCCGGATGTGGGGCTCAGCCATGTCATTTGCTTGGCCAAAGACTTACGGGCAGGTCAGGCATAGTGGCTCACGCCTGTAATCCCAGCACTTTAGGAGGCCGAGGCAGGTGGATCACTTGAGGCCAGGAGTTCGAGACCAGCCTGGCCAACAAAGCGAAACCCCGCCTCTACTAAAAATACAAAAATTAGCCAGGCGTGGTGGCACATACCTGTAATCCCAGCTACTTGAGAGGCTGAGGCAAGAGAATCGCTTGATCCTGGGAGGTGGAGGTTGCTGTGAGCCGAAATTGCGCCACTGCACTCCCGCCTGGGTGACAGAGCAAGACTCAGTCTCAAATAAATAAATAAATAAATAAGCTGCTCTTGGTGGCATGAGCGTATAGTTCTAGCTAGTCAGGAGGCTAAGGTGGGAGTATCACTTGAGCCCAGGAGGTGAAGGCTGCAGTGAACCATGATTGTGCCACTGTACTACAGCCTGGGCGACAGAGCGAGACTCCATCTCAAAAAAAAAAAAAAAAAAAAAAAGACTTATGGGCAGATGTGATAGTGTGTGAGTCCCGAATTGAGACCCTATGAGGCCTCACGTGATTCCACTTGTCCTCAGACACCTGCAGGAGGAAAATGTGCCCTGGCTAGCTGCTGGACCCGTGCAGCAAGGCCTCTGGGCCACTCTGCATCCTTGCACCTGGAAGCAGAGCTGCCCAGCCGAGGCCAGCCTAGAGCAGACACCACCTCTGCTGACTCACAGACATGTGAAAAACAAACGCTTATTATTGTATGCCATTGAGACTTGGGGGTGTTTGTTGCACAGCAGTGGCTGACTAATACACACGAATGTACTCACTTTTACCACTCCTGGGACAGCTGGGGAATGGCATGGGATACTGGCTGGGCCTCCGGGATGTTTCCATGCAGGCACAAGTGCTACAGAGAAACAGCATCAGGGCAGGGCCATCTGTTTTCTAGGGGCAGCTGTGGCTGAGTGCCCAGGGCAGATGGCAGTGCCAACGGAGGCGTCTGGATTCTGCAGTGGTGGCAGGATCGTCCTCTGGCATAATTTCAGCTGAAGGTCTAGCTGCCTCACCCCTTTGGTTCCCTTGTTTACTTTTTTCTTTTTCTTTTTCTTTTTCTTTTTTTTTTCTGGAGACAAGGTCTCACTCTGTTACCCAGGCTGGAGTGCAGTGGCACAATCACAGCTCACTGCAGCCTTGATCTCCGGGGCTCAAGCTATCCTCACCTCACCCTCCTGTGTAGCTGGGACTACAGGTGCATGTCACTATGCCAGGCTAATTGTTCTATTTTTTGTAGAGAAGGGGTTTTGCTGTGTTGCTGGTCTCCAACTCCTGAGCTCAAGAGATCTGCCTGCCTCAGCCTCCCAAAGTGCTAGGAATACAGTCTCTAAACCAAAAAAAAAAAAAAAAAAAAAAGAAAGAAAGAAAGAAAAAAAGAGAGAGGCATAGTCGTGCCCCCTCCCAGAAATCATGGGCCACCAGTCATAACATCCCGGCACCTCTGACCTCCAGTCTCCTTGTTATGAGAAATAATGTCTGCACTGCAGAAAACACTAATGGCCAGATATGATTGTCACCAAACAGTTCCAAAATTATAATGTAAATGTGGCAGATGCTGGAGTATTCCCATCTCATGTCAGGGTTTTTACTTGTAAGCAACAGAAACTGACTCTAGATAATTTATTTACTTAAATTTTTTTTTTAGATGGAGTCTTGCTCTCTTGCCCGGGCTTGAGTGCAGTGGTACAATCTTGGCTCACTGCAACCTCCACCTCCCAGGTTCAAGCAATTCTCCTGCCTCAGCCTCCCGAGTAGCTGGGATGAATCACCACACCTGGCTAATTTTTGTATTTTTAGTAGAGGCAGGGTTTCATCATGTTGGCCAGGCTGGTCTTGAACCCCTGACCTCAAGTGATCTGCCTGCCTCAGCCTCCCAAAGTGCTGGGATTACAGGCATGAGCCGCTGCATCTGGCCTGGACAATTTAAATAGCCAATGTGTGTATTGCAAAACTGGTTGGTTGGCTAGGTACGATGGCTCATGCCTATAATCCCGGCACTTAGGGAGGCCAAGGCAGGAGTGTTGCTTGAGCCCAGGAGTTCAAAACCAGCCTGGACAACATAGTGAGACTCTGTCTTTATTAAAAAAAAAAAAAAAAAAAAAAGGTTGTTTGGTAGCTCACAGAAGTGATGAGAAGGCTGGAAAACCAGGCTCAGAAAAACAGGCTGGAGTGCAGTGGTGCACTCACAGCTCCTTGCAGCCTAGAACTCCTGGGATCAGGTGATCCTCCCACTTCAGCCTCCCCGAGTAGCTGGGACTACAGGCATGCGCCACACTGACCAGCTTTTTTTTTTTTTTTTTTTTTTTTTTTTTGTAGATGTAAGTTCTCACTATGTCACTCAGGGCTGGTCTTGAACTCTTGGACTCAAGCGATCCTCCTGCCTCGGCCTCCTAAAGCTCTAGGATTACAGGCGTGAGCCACTGTGCCCAGCCTGAGTGTGCTCTCTTAACTTGCTCCTCCTGGCCACAAGATGGCTGCAGAAGCCCCTGGCATTGTGTCCTCATAAGAAGCAGTAAGGGAGGGAAGGGGGCAACAAGGCCTCTCTCTCCCTTGTCCAGAAACACCCGACCCCTTCAAGCTTGCTGGCCAGAGCTGGGAAACATGCCCAGATTGCAAACAACCACGACAAAAGGCATTGCCAAGAACGGCTCAGCTGAATTTTAACTCCGGAGGCTGGGCATGTTGCTGCTGGCACCAAATCAGGGATCTGATGGTGAGGAGGGAGGAATGGCTGCCCGGCTGGCCACCAGAATGAGGGCAACAGGAAGGCAAGAATGAAGCAGGGGTCTTGCTGGGGGTGGAGCACGGCTTAGTGCCCTCCTTTCCCCGGGGTTTGCACACAGAAGGTGCCCACGGCCGCTAGTGTGAAGAAAGCTGCCCTCACCTTCCCGCCCCAGCACCTCTCCTTCGTGCAGCAAACATTCGAGCTATGCTCCGTCTGTGCCAGGCTCTGTGTTAGGCGCCAGGCTGCTGAGATCCACGGCTGGGCGCCCCGAAGAAGAGCAGGGCCCGAGGCTGCACCGTGCAAAGTGAATCTCCAGGGCCCGTGAGAACGGACGAGCTGGAGCTGCTTCCTCGAAGACAGAGCCAGGGGCGGGTTTCCAAGCTGGCCAGGTCCGGGGCGGATTCCCACCTCACACGGCTCCCCAGAGGCCCCCTTGGCCCTCACTTGCTGAGAGGCCCCAGAAGTCGCACTTGGCCTCCCTCTTGCGGGCCTGCATCCGACCGTCCCGAGAGACAGCGTTTTCCCACAGCCCGAGCCCAGGTGCGAGGGAGGCTCCTACAGCCGGCATCCAGGCCTCAGCCAGTAGTCAGGGCATCTGGAAGTAGACAGGCTTCCCCCAGGCTCAGGGCGGTGCCGGGCTCCAGACCCCTTTGGGCAGCCAGGCAGAGTGGGCTATGCTGGTCCTGGGGTGCATGCACAGATATGTGTGTGTGTGCGTATGTGTGAGCTTGTGTTTCACCGTGTGCGGGTGAGCATGTGAACGCGTTGCAATGTGTGAGTATGGGCAAACATGCGTGTGCAGGCATGCATGAGCACGGCCATGTGAATGTGCGTGTTGCGGCATGCATGTGCAGGTGTGTACGTGAGCATGAGTGAGTGTGCGCAGGCATATTCTGCCTCTGAAGGACACAAACGTTCACAAAGTGAAGATTCAAGCCAGTTTCTGCTAAATTAAAAACAGCTTTTTCGTGTTTAAAGTTTACAATACGAAAAATAATTTTCCTTTCTTGGGGGGATGCGGGGGGGGGGAGGCTGAGGGAGGGGCAGGGGGCCCCACGAACATTCCATGAGCCGGCCTAGACGGTTATGCACAATCGATCCGGTTAGATACAGCAGCGCCCCCCGCCCTGGGCCGGCGCCCCTGTCAGCTCGTTGGGGACAAGATGTTCTGAGGTGTGAGCTGATCCGGGGGACTTGCAGCTGGCAAAGCTTCTCACTGCCCCCTCTGAAGGGGCCATGCCTCCAGTGGGGAAGGATTCTCTTTGGGAGATCTCAGGTCGGGGGTGAGGCTGGAATGTTCTGGTAAGTCCCCAAGGAACTCGGCTTTCGTTTCGATGCCCCTGACAGTGTGGGCTTCTTTTAGGTTCCCAACCATGTTCCTATTTTAGCACTGTCCACCCCCTCAGCCTCTAGTGTTACCCCAGCCCCGATGGCTGCCACACAGGAGCGCCAGGCATGCAGGCGCAGCAACTTACACAGATCGTGTGTGTGATATCCCAGGGCCTCCCTTCTAGGAAGGCCATCCGGGAACATCAGGCTTTCTCCACTAACCTGCAACTGATAAGTGGCCTGCTCTGGGCAGCCCAGTTCATAGTTTGGCCGGCCATGATGAGAGTAGGGGGCTGAAGGCTCTTCCAAAGTGCCAAGGTGGGCCGGGCATGGTGGCTCACACCTGTAATCCAGCACTTTGGGAGGCAGAGGCAGGTGGATCACCTGAGGTCAAGAGTTCAAGGCCAGCCTGGCCAACATGGTGAAACCCTGTCTCTACTAAAAATACAAAAATTAGCCGGGTGTGGTGGTGTGTGTCTGTAATCCTGGCTACTTGGGAGGCTGAAGCAAATGAATTGCTTGAACCCAGGAGGCAGAGGTTGCAGTGAGCCGCGATCACACCACTGCACTCCAGCCTGGGTGACAGAGCGAGGCTCCATCTCAAAAAAACAAAAAAACCAACAACAAAAAATGCCAGGGTGAAAGTCCTGGCCACACTTTCTGCTGCCTCTGTGCCCCTGAGCCAAAGCCCAGCCCCCTGCCAACTCCTCTGAAAGGCTGGAAAAGGCTGAGGCGGGGGAGAGGAGCCCCCAGACATGCGGAGGACACACGAGGAATCTGTGACCAATCAGACCCGAGCCGCACAAGCTCAGTGCTGGGCCGGCTCCATCTCTTCACCATAACATTTTTATTAAATAAAGGGAAATATTAGGAGACGACGTCTGCTAAGATAGGAGGTTAATTCTTTACATGGTGAGTGGGTCACAGAGACAAGACATCAATCGTCTGTTAGCTGCGAGAGAGACACTTTAAGTTGCCCCAAGAGTACAAATCCCATCTATGAGACAGCAGTGCTGGCTTCTTAAAACAAACAAACAAAAAACACAGTAAAACCAATCAAAAAGAAAAGGTTTAGAGGTTCAGACATTAAAACAAATGTGGCCAGAGATGCCACAGAGCCCTTGAAGGGAAAGGCCTCACTGCTGGCTCCATAGCAATGTTGACCCAAAAACAGGGCAGGCCAGGGAGTGGCGGGGTGCAAAGGGGTGGAAAGCAGGGAGGAGAAAAAAGACGCCCCACCAGATCTGTGGCAAGTGACACTATGGGATTCTGAAGTTAGCGTTGCCCTCCAATTGCGGGAAGGGGACTGCCCGGCCAACAGGGCAAATGCAGAGGGCCGGGATGTCTCAGCCAGTTAAGGCCCCACAAGATGCTCAGTGCCAAATGGAAGGTCCAAAGCCCCTAAGGACCGTTTCTAGAAGTTGATATGGTTTTTCCTCCGGAAAGCAGATGAAAACAGGAACTGAGACATGACCAGGGCCTCCCCTCAGCAGCTTGGGATGGGGGAAGGAGGGCACCCCAGGGGAGGCAGACACGTGCCCTCGTCCTCCACCCACCCCAAACCAGGGGCTTCTAAGTCACCTCTCACTGCTCCTGGAGGTCCGTGTGTTATGGACGTTTCGGGTGAGTTTATTTTAAAAACGCGCACAGGAGACTTGGAAGGAGGGTGAGTCATATACCACCGACTTTGGGTTCAATGCTGATGAGCTCACATCTGAATGCCTGAAACCGTGGGGGCTGGGAGGCGGTAAAGAAGTGAGATGGAGCTGCACGGGGACCCCCTGGAGACCTGGGATTCCACCCGCCAGCCCGCGGGGACTCGAGGGCCAGGCGAGGAAACCACCCCGGGGACGAATTTGCCGCCACCACATGTCAGACGCTTCGCAGACAGGCTCCCTTGGATGGACTCGGAGCCAGGATCTGCTTTGGGAAGGAGGGAGGGACCCCTGGGAGGGGGGCTTATCAACGCGGCAGGCCCCTCAAGGGCAGTCTGGGCGAAGGGGGGCACTGGGGTTCTCAGGCAGACGTGCACTCGCCAAGCCCCACTTGGAGACAACATTCGGTCAGGCCAGGGTCCCGGGGGTCTTGAGGGCTACCTCCTGGTCCCGGCCCGGGGCAGCAGGACGGGGGCGCAGGCTATGCCCGCGAAGGACTCCGGGAAGTGCAGGTCCCGCTCCCACTCGTCGGTGTCCGTGTTGTACACCTGTACGATGCCCGTGACGTTGTTGAGCCGCCAGTTGTAGCCCCCGACAATGTAGATCTTCCTCTCCAGCAGGCAGCAGCCGGCCTCTGACTGGCCGGCCCGCATGGGGCTCACGCTGGTCCACTGGTCCGTCTCGGGCACATAGTACTCCACAGCCAGCACGTCGAAGCAGCGGTCCACGTGGTCCATGCGGCCCCCGAGGGCATAGATGCGGCCGCCGGCGCCCACCATGGCGTGCAGCACGCGGGGTTCGCTCATGGGCGCCTTGAACTCCCACTGGTCGGCCACGGGGTCGTAGCAGTGCAGGGCCTTCTTGTCCTCCACTGAGATCCCGTAGCCACCCGAGATGTAGAGGCGGCCCCCTGAGGCGGCCCCAGCGTGGCCCCAGGTACGGCGCTTCAGCGAGCAGGCATAGCCCCACTCATTGCGCCGGGGGCAGTACCGCTCCACGGAGGCCAGGCTGCCGGCTCGGTTGCGGCCGCCCGTGGCATACACCATGCCGCACAGCACGTTCAGCTGGAACTGGATGCGGCTCTCCTGCATGGCCTGCAGGCGCAGCCAGCGATTCAGGTGGGGGTCGTAGCGGTAGCAGGCGTCCACTGCGCCCTCACCGCTGCGGTACTGCAGGTGCTGGCCCCCCGCCACGTACACAAAATTGTCCAGCACGGCCACGCACGTGTGGCTGCAGCCTACCTCCATCTCCGTGAGCTCGCGGAAGTGGCGGGCGCCCGGCTCGGGCAGCTGGTAGACCTTGCTGCTGACCGAGCGGTCGCTGTCGGTGTAGGGCGTGCCGCCGAAGGTGACCAGCGAGGGCACGTCCGAGCGCACGGCGGTGCGCGGAGACTGCATCTCGTGCTGCCGGAAGGGCAGCACCTGGTAGTTGAAAGCCTCCAGCAGGTACTGGCGGCACAGCACGTCCTCCACCATGATGTCCAGCGTCTGCACGCTGTCCACCAGCTCGGACGACTGCATGAGCGGGAAGCGAATGTGGCAGAGCACGTGGCTGGCGCGCGGCCGCCGGGCCGGGTCATGCTGCAGCCAGCGGACGGCTGCGCGGAACAGGTCGATCTCGGCGCAGCTCTGCAGCCGGTTGCTCTGCAGGAAGAAGACCAGGCGCTCCAGCGGCAGGCGCAGGAAGTCCTCCTCCTCAGCGATCTGCAGGAAGTGCCGGAAGGTGAAGGCATCCACCGACTCCCGCAGCGAGGCCAGGCTGAAGGTGGTGGCCATCTGGCCGATGTTGAGGCAGGTCTCCACGCTCATGGCCGCCTTCAGGAACTCCTCGCACAGCTCCACCACGGGCAGCATCTGCAAGAACACAGCCGCGCCCAGCACGTCCTGCACACAGTCCAGGTCCAGTGTCACCTCGGCGCTGTAGGCGAAGTCGATGATGTGCCGCAGGCCACGGGCCGACACGCCCTTCAGCTCGATGATGTCCTGGCTTGCCTCCCGCATGCCGCCGGTGAACATGGCCCTGAAAGGCAGAAAGAAACACAACGTGTGGCTCGCAGTGGCTGAGGGGCGTTTTGGCCAGCCAGGAATGATCTGGCCTGGGGAACAGTGGCCTGGAGACACAGAACACAGGGCACAGCCAGCAAGAGGAAAGTAGGCGGAATGCCCATTAAAAACATGGAAAGGGGCCGGGCGCAGTGGCTCATGCCTGTAATCCCAGCACTTTGGGAAGCCAAGGCGGGTGGATCACGAGGTCAAGATATCGAGACCACAGCACTGCACTCCAGCCTGGGCGACAGAGTGAGACTCGGTCACACACACACAAAAAAAACATGCAAAGGCTGGGCGCAGTGGCTCATGCCTGTAATCCTAGCACTTTGGGAGGCCGAGGTGGGTGGATCACCTGATGTCAGGAGTTCAAGACCAGCCTGGAGGTTGCAGTGAGCCGAGATCATGCCTCTGCACTGCAGCCTGGACAACAAGAGTGAGATTCCATCTCAAACAAACAAAAAAACAAAAAAACCATGCAAAAAAAAAAAGACAGATTTTGAATCCACCCAAGCCATGCATCTTCCTATAAATAGCAACTCCCTGCTTGGCCCCTCTGCAGAGGACCCTGCCCCTGCCCCTTCATGACTAGATCATGTTGGAGCTGCAGGAGCGGTGGCCCGGGTCAGCCTCGCCCACAATGTGCCTGGTGGGGGTGCGGTTAGAGGGGCCAGGTATGGCAGTGCAGGATGAGAACACACCCTGTGGCTCTGGGGACAGATCTGCAGCCCCACTTGACACCTGAGCTCAGGAACTGCAAGGCCAGTGCTCCGGAGGTGCCGTGCACCACAGTTCAGCCCTCACCTTGTTCACTGACCTAAGCAGGCAGCTCTGACGTGCCCAGCCTGAGTCTCAACAACCATCATGTGAAGAGGGGAAGGTAATGAGGGTCCCCAAGAATGAAGCCCCCACCAGGAGGCTGTGCTGGGGTGACTGCTGTCTCCAGAGACAGGCTTAGGTGGTTGGGGAAGCGCCTCCCACCCAACAGCTATGTCCCCAGCCTCCATTGAGACCCGAGCTCCGCCCTTGTACCGCTGTGCTCTGGGAGGCAGCACATGAGAGTGGGAGGGGACACAGGCTCCCATGAGGGAGGGCAGTGGGGAGGCACAGGGTTCTAGGTCACAGTTCCCCTACAGCATTTAGGGTGTTCCCCAACAGAAGAGGGGAGAGCACCCCAGCTCCAGGGGAATGGGTGGTTCCTTCCAGGGGGCGCAATGGCATGGCATAGTAACTCGCACTCCTGCCAGTGCACCTCCCCTGATGGCCGTCCGAGGAGGAGGGAACATCCCTTGTGCATTTGACCCACAGAGGCCTGTCCCCTAGTCTTGCACCTCATGTGAGCCAGGCTCAGGGCTACAGGGGCAAGGACAGCTGCCAGGGTGCTATTTCGGGGCCGCCCACTGACATCTGCCCAACGAGCCGCGCTTCAGCATCTTTGAGCGGTCCAAGAGCAGTAAGTACGCTGCCAGCTCCCCAGACCCTGCCCCGCTTGTCCCCACGGGTCCCCGCTGGCCCTCGGGCATGATGCGATGAAGGCAGAGGCAGTCGCGGGCGACAGGAGGGAGCTTTGCCTTTTAAGGTCTCGCTGGCTGCAGTGCCAGCACAGGGGAGCCTTTAAAGGGCATTGCTGGCTGGGCTGGCCCACCCGTCCCCAAATCCAGAATAAAAATAGAAGCGGCGCCCCAGTTGGCTCGGCTGCGGCGGCCCCCACAACAGCCTCATTGAGCCGACGGGGCAGGCAGCCCGGGCCTCGGGGAACGTGTGGCTGAACGGCACACCTGGGTTGGGGCCTGGGAACCTCCCCAGGGCTGCCCAGCTCTCTCTGGCGGGGTCACTGCCTGGCAGGAAGGAGGCTCACCTGCTGGTCACCCAGGGAGGGAGACCACTCAGCCCTGCAACAGCCCCCAGCTGGCGAGGAGAATGCACCCCCCACCCCACAGCCCTGCTCTGTGGTGCTCTCACTTCTGGCCCGGCCACGGCACAGGGACAGACAGTGCCCGCCATGGCTTCTTCTGTCACATGGGGGAAATGCCCACAGCTCAGGGCGACAGGGAGGAGAACTCATCTGGGCTCATCTGAACCCAGGACATGGTGTTGGCAGACACAGGGTCCCTGCGGCCCTCGATGCCCCTCCAGTCCCCCAGCTGTCCTGCTCCAGGTGTCCTGAGGGGATGCCCTGAGGGCAGGGGCTTGTGACTGTTTCACTCTCATCCCTGCTGCATCCCAAGGACTAGAATAGTGCCTGGCATACAGCAGGCATCAAGTAAAGACAGATTGGGCTGGGCGCGGTGGCTCACACCTATAATCCCAGCACTTTGGGAGGCCGAGGCAGGTGGATCACGAGGTCAGGAGATCAAGACCATTCTGGCTAACATGGTGAAACCCCGTCTCTACTAAAAATATAAAAAATTAGCCAGGTGTGGTGGCATGCACCTGTAGTCCCAGCTACTCGGGAGGCTGAGGCAGGAGAATCGCTTGAACCCAGGAGGCGGAGGTTGCAGTTAGCCGAGATTGTGCCACTGCACTCCAGCCTGGGCAACAGCGTGAGACTCCATCTCAAAAAAAAAAAAAAAAAAAAGAAGAGCAGCCAGCACCAGCTGTTCTCCCTCGAAGCCATCCCTGGGTAGCACTGAGACAGGCCCCCTTTAGAAAGTGGGTGCCATCTGCCCTGTCCCTGTCCCCACAGGCAGCCGCCCCTCCCAGCTGCCCGGGGCCAGCGCTTACCTGAAGTAGTCACTGCAGGCAGCCAGGACGACCTTGTGTGCAGGAAAGGCCTCTCTGTTAATAGTCAGCACAACATCGAGGAGCTGGCCCTGAGCGCGGAGAGTGGCCAGGCCCTGCAGGAGGCTGGTGCTGTGGCTGGGCGCCGAGAAGGTGCACTTGAGGGCCCCGTTCTTGTCGGCCATGCTGCGGGGAAAGCAGAGGTGGGGACATGGCCCAGAGGTTCACACACACACTATGACCTTGAACAGAACACTCAGTGCAAGAAGCCAGGCATAGGCCGGGCGCGGTGGCTCACGCTTGTAATCCCAGCACTTTGGGAGGCTGAGGCGGGCGGATCACGAGGTCAGGAGATCGAGACCACAGTGAAATCCCGTCTCTACTAAAAATACAAAAAAAAATTAGCCGGGCGTGGTGGCGGGCACCTGTAGTCCCAGCTGCTCGGAGAGGCTGAGGCAGGAGAATGGCGTGAACCCGGGAGGCGGAGCTTGCAGTGAGCCGAGATTGCGCCACTGCACTCCAGCCTGGGTGACAGAGCGAGACTCTGTCTCAAAAAAAAAAAAAAAAAAAAAAAGAAGCCAGACACAAAAGGCTGCGCTATGTATGACTCCGCTGACGTGAAATGCCCAGAACAGGCAAATCCGCAGAGACAAGAAGCAGATGGGTGCCACCAAGGGCTGGGGGGGGGGGGGAGTGACTGCTGATGGGGTGGGGTCTCCTTTTGGAGGGATGAGAATGTTCTGGAACTAGACAGAGGTGGTGTTTGCACACCACTGTGAATCTACTAAATGCCACTGAATTGTCCACCTTCAGACAGTTTTATGTCACGTGAATTTCACTTCAATAAAAAAACCAAAGGACACATGGGAGCCTTCTCAAGTCCCCTGCAAGCCCTGCCACAGCCCCTCGCACCCCAGAGTATATGAGCCCTCTGTGGTCCAGCCCCCACTGCCCCTACTGCCCCCTCATCCCCTCTTCTCCAGCCCCACCACCTCTTTGCTATTTCATTTGGGGAAACTATTGAACGGATCAATGAATGAATAGCTTAGGAGCTATTAACACACCACTTCTTCCTCAGAACACAACAGAGGGTGGACCCTGGTGCCACCTCCAGGATCAGTCCCCTCCAAGACCCCCACCCCCACTGGGCTGAGGCACCCTGCTCTGTCCTGATGTCCTCTGCCCTCTGGCATTTGCTCTCCCATTCCTGGGACCCACGCCTGCCCGTAAGCAAGGGCCAGGAATGTGGGCACTGATCTTTCCAAGAAAGCGGGAGACGGAAGGCTCCTTGGCTCCACTGCCAGCCAGCCCCAAAACCACAGTGGGCATTAAAGAGCCAACATCAAACACAGGGCGCACAGTGGGCACTCAGTCAACATAGCAGCTGCCACCGGAGGTCCCTGACCTCCCCCTCCGGCCACCCTTCCAGAGACCCTTGGGAAAGGGTGAGTGATCAAGACAAACTGCTGGGGAGAGGGGCTGCAGGGCCAGGCACTGACCACAGCCCTGCAAGGCACCACAGGCAGAGAAGTTGCCCAAGCCCCAGCCCTGCCTGTAAGGCGCTCCATGTCCTAGAGGGTGGGGACATAGCACGAAGGACCCAGTGTGGGGCCTGTGCTCAGTGGAAAGCCTTTGAGTCCCTGGGGAGGCAGGACATATGCTACTCAGAGCCCAATGCCACGGTCATCTAGGCTGACCAGCAATGCTGTGGTGCCGGGGGTGCTGGAGCCCGGACCTGGTGTTTGCCTGGGAGGGTCGGGGTGCAGCCTTCTGAAAGCTGAGGAGGGTGGGGAAGGAAAGGGGTCCAGGTGCACCCTGAGACTCTGGCTTGTCCCCGTGGCCTTTCCCCTGCCAAGTGGAGGGGACGCTCACCTCCACTCCTCCCCTCCTCCCCTCCCCACACATCTGCCCCAATCGCACTTGACCAGGCTGCTGCCGTGAGCCGAGCCTCGGCTCTTTTCCCTAGACCCATGACAGATCCACAGTTGTGAGGCTAGTGAGGAGCATGTCACAGGCTCATGGGCCGCCCTCCCCTATCCAGCCCCCAACAGGGGCCCAGCACCTGCCTGGACATCTCCAGGGGCAGGGTCTCGTTGCTTCCATGAATGCCATGCCCTCTCTGCGACGGGTGTCCAGGCTGCCTGGGGCCAAAGCTGCATCCTGCATGTGCCTCTGAGGACACTCAAGGTGACCACATCTCTCCTTGTCCCCAGCTTGCCTCATTGGCTTTGCAAACTCCTCTTCCCTGCCCGTGCGTGCAGGGATGCAGCATAAATGAGACAAAGTAGGCCCTGTCCTCATGGGCATGTGGTCCAGGCAATGGGGACCAAAAGGGGTCAGATCACCCAGAATCAGCTTTGTGTTGCAGCTGTGGCAAGGGTTGTGCCATTGGGCTCTGGGTGACCCCTGCTGGCCTTTCTGTGGACACTTTGTCTCCCAGAAGTATGCATGAGCCTTGCCAGCCTTTGCCATTTTGATTTTGGTCTGGCTTTTCCTTAGAAGTTCAAGGAGATTTGGGGGGAGGGATGGGAGGACTTCTTGTGCCTCCTGTAAAGCCCTTGGAGGCAGGTGTGCATGTGTACATTTTCATCAGAAGAAACACGTCGCACTGGGGCAAGTTCATCATGGGGCCACTTAGTCCTTAGGAGCATATTTACCATGCTCTTCCATATATAAAGAGCATCAAGAAATCAATACAATATAGCCAGGCATGCTGGCATGAGCCTGTGTTCCCAGCTACTTGGGAGGCTGAGGTGGGAGGATCACTTGAGCTCAGGAGGTGGAGGCTGCAGTGAGCCATGTTTGTGCCACTGCACTCCAGCCTGGGCGACAGAGTGAGATCGAAAGATGCACAAAGAATGTGGGCTGATGGTTCCCAGGAAAGCAAGCAGAGCTGGCTGGAAAGACGTAAGAGTCAGTCTCGCAGTCAGGGAAGCACACTCTCGGGGGGGCTTATGAAGCAAGGTGACCCCCAGGAAGGCAGCTGGGTAGACCCAGCAACACTCTAAACGCTCACGTCCTTTACCCAACAACTCTATTTCTGAAACTTACCCAAATACCATCTCTAGGGGCCACAGACGAGAAATAAGCTAACCACCCTTAGAGGAGAACCGTGGAATCACAGCACCTTCCGAGTGAGGGCTGCCCTATAGATTGGTGAGGAGGCTGACACATCTTAGGGAAGATGTTGCATGCAGGGGATGACGTCAAGGCTGCAGGAGGAAGGAAGAGGCAGAGTGCACACAGTGGGATGCTATTTGGGCTCAAAGTGCCACACATATGCATCTGCCCATGAGTGCACAGAACATATCTGGAGAACTGAGAAGTTGGACAGAGAGGACCTCCCTCTGGGGAGGAGAGGGGCTGCTGCCCTGCCCCCTGCTATTCTGATGACTGAGGAATAGGAAACCAGGGAGGTGGGCCAGTGTTCCAAGCATGGGATCTCTGGGTTCCCCAGCAAGCAGAGAGGGTGCCCGGAACCCAGAAGGCAGGATCAGTTCAGCTGGCTAGCAGGGCATCTCAGAGGAGACATCAGGGGCCAGCAGCCTGGGCCAAGCCAGCTCTGCTTAGCTGGGAACTCAGCAGTCACTCAACCACCCAGGCCTCAGCTACAAAGCAGGGGCAAATGACCGTCCAGATCCCCAGCCCCGGGGCCGCTGGAGGATGAGATGAGCAAACGCAGAGCCCTGGGACCCAGGCTGCCACTAGCACGTGACAACTACACACTCAGAGAATTTGGATGCTCCCATCTGGAATTTAGGACACCCCAGGCCCAGAAAGCAGGGTGAGGCCCATCCACTGCTGGTTACAGGGCACAGGGCCCATGCTGGACCAAAGAGGGGAGGAAGCAGCTTGTCCTCCCCAGGCCTCCTCCTCATGCCCCGGTGATGCCTGACATGTTCCACATGGCTATTTCCTTCCTCTCATCTTAGGGATGGGACAACTGTCCCTGAGGCCCCTGACGTCACCCTCACTGCCGCCCCTGTGAAACCAAACCCACCCCGCTGCAGCCCCTCTTGGGGAACTCAGAGAGGGAGGAGGCCAGTAGGGGCAGGAGTCCCCCAGCCTGGACGGAGAAGCGAGACACAGCCTGGGCGGAGGTGGGCAGGCGGAGGAGGAGGGAGGGCCGGGGCCAGGGCTGATGACTAAGGTCCTCTCCAGCCGGCCACTGGGAGGAGGGGAAGGACCCATTACTCAGGCCGGTCCAGACAGGGGGCGGCCGGCACGGCGGGGCCACAGGCCCCCAGGAAGGCGGTGGCCCTGAGCTGGTCCGAGTCTCCAGACGGCCACTCGAGTCACGGTCACCCGCACGTGAGTCATCGGAGCCAATGCGTCAGCAGCCCCAGCCAGGGCCGTCTCAAGAGGCCATTGCTGCCCGCCCTGGCTGCACCCTCTGCCCGAATCTGGCCTCTGAGTGGCCACACGCCCCCGCTACAGGCCTAGCCCGGGCTAGGGGCCATTCTGATACCCACTTGCCACTGTATCCCCCCAGCAATGTCATCGGGCACCCTGGCCAGGCCCAGGCCTGTGCTGGACCCGAGGACATGCCCAGGTCTGCCCTGGCGACACCACCCCTGCTCCTCTCAGATGTCCCAGTGCAGGGATGTGCTGGGGCTGACATCAAGGGAGCCTGGGTGGGGTAAACTCCCCCAGGTGGGAGTTATGGGATTCCCGAGATCTCCAAGGCTTGCCCCAGGACCACCTGCTCGCTACTGAAACACCCTGTGGAGGCTCCTTCCCTCCCCACACTGTTCCTTCGTGCGGCCCTCGAACCCTCGCCTGAGAGTCTGCTCTGGGGGAACCCAGCCCAAGGCACGATGGCCTCGTGGGGGAGGTCACAGGAAGCTCAGAGTTGCAGAGGCTGCGGCCAGGCACCCTAGGGATGAAGCCTCGTGGGAGGATCAGGAGCAGGGGGAGGTGGGGGCTGCCTAGGGAGACAACAGTGAGGGGCACGCACCTGTCAGGGCAGGCACCCCTCCTCCGGCCCCAGGCTGGCCTCATCTCCATGGTCGGCTTCCCAACCCACGAGAAGTGATCCAAAGCCCTAGAACGGTTCTTTTCATTGGAATGTCCAAAAAGAAAAAAAAAAGGGCAAGAACAAGAAAGAATTTCATGGAAACATTTCTTTGGGGTTTTGTAAAATCCTTTCCCACCCCTACGCGGAGCCCAGCGCTCGGGCCAGAACGGAGCCTGCCGGCATTGCCCCTCATAGGCGGTTCTGACGCGCACAGTCCCTCACTTCCCCTCAAAGAGGAGAGCACTTCCACTTTCCAAGCCAATTCTGGTTTTATTGTCCATGTGGCTCGAAAGAGCACAGCAGCGCAGCACAGCTGGTTGGCTCCCACCCCGGCTGATGCGATGCCGCCCCAGGGTCCCGGTGCATGGGTGGGGAAGAGGCTGTACTTCAGGGGACAGCAGGGGACGCCAGGGCCGGCTGAGAAGCCACTGCCCACTCCCTAGCCTCTCTCCCAGCCAGTCCCAGGCTGACAACTGGACCAAGACCATCCTGAGAGCTTTGTCTGAGATCCAGCAAGAGAGGGAAACAGAGACTTGGAGAGAGAATGACAGAGACTTAGAGGGGACAGAGACCCAGAGGGGAACCGGGACCCAGAGAAAGAAAAACAGGACCCAGAGAGAAGGGGACAGATACCCAGAGAGAGAGAAACAGATTCAGAGATAAAGGGACAGAGACTTAGAGGGTACAGAGACCCAGAGGGGAACAGGGACCCAGAGAAAGGTTGACAGAGACCCAGAGAAAAGGAGATAGAGACCTAGAGAGAGGGGGACAGGGACCCAGAGAAAGGGAGAGGGAGAGACAGAGGCCCAGCAAGAGGAGGAGAAAAAAACCCAGAGAGAGAGGAAGACAGATACCTAGAGACAGGGAGACAGAGACCCAGAGAGAGGGAGACGGAGAGAGAGACCCAGAGGGAGAGGGAAAGAGAGACTTCAGCAAGAGGGAGAGAAAGAGACCCAGAGAGAGAGGAAGACAGAGACCCAGGGAGAGAGGGAGACAGAGACCTAGAGAGACAGAGAGGGAGACAGAGACCCAGGGAGAGGGAGACAGAGACCTAGGGAGAGAGAGACAGAGACCCAGAAACAGGGAGACAGAGACCCAGAGAGACAGGGAGAGAGATACAGGGAAAGAGGAACAGAGAGCCAGTGAAAGGAGGGGAAACAGAGATGGTGGGAGGGGTGGGGGTGACAGTGACCAGGCAGTGTGGGTGTGGAAGGTGGTGTGGGGCTCGAGTGCCAGAGCTGTGGGGGGCCTGGAATCC
The DNA here is from genome assembly GCF_009828535.3 of Hylobates moloch. Classification (NCBI taxonomy): domain Eukaryota; kingdom Metazoa; phylum Chordata; class Mammalia; order Primates; family Hylobatidae; genus Hylobates; species Hylobates moloch. The sequence continues at coordinate 51,778,203 of NW_026652287.1, read as the reverse complement.
CACCACCAACCTCTCATCCTCACAGCCACCACCCTGCTCTCCAACCACGCTGACACCTTCTCTCATGACCCTTCCCACCCACTCTGACCTCACCAAGCAGGCACAGGTCTTCACACGCAGCCTCACAAATCCCCAGCAGCCAGGGAGGTCACAGGCTCAGTATCCCTCTCCAAGATGGGAACACCGAGGCCCAGGGTGCCCCTGCTCCCCCACCACCCCCACCCCTGGCCACCAGCAGCTGCAGTCCTCGCTGGCTCTTGGGCACGTGCCTCGAGGGTAAAAGGTGCAGAAAGGCAGGGTCCCACCCGTTCCACAAAGGCAGCTCCCCCAGTACTGTTGCCATGGTGACCACAATGTTTCACAGCACTGGGGACTGCTCCCAGCCCACAGGATGGAGTGGCTGGGTTCCCACACCTCATGCTGGCCCTCAAACGCTCCGGCCCCCATGCTCACGTCAGCAAGCTTTCCCGTGGGACAGCTCAGAGGCCCCTGAGGCCCGGCCACCCTGCTTCTCCCCCAGACTGCCCAAGGCTACTTCCTGGGGTTATCCCTCCTGATAAAGGGCCGCCTCTTCCAAGGCACCTGCTGTTCTCTGCCTCCCTCAGCTCCCGTGGGAGGGGAGGAAAGATAATGGCTTCTGCATGGACAAGCGGGACAGCCCAGGAGCGGGTGCAGGGCCCCACCGCAGTGTCCCAGCAGGCCAGGACACTCAGCCACTGACAGACCCAGAGACTGGGACAGAGGGACAGAGATGGGGAGACAGAGACCCAGAAACAGAGGGACAGGGACACAGAGATGGCGACAGAGACAAAGAGACAGAGACACAGAGACAGGGAGACAGAGACCCAGATATGGAGATATGGAGACACAGAGACTCAGAGACAGGGAGACAGAGACCTAGAGACTCAGAGACAGGGAGACACAGACCCAGGGAGAGGGAGACAGAGACCCAGAGATGGAGACAGAGACCCAGAGATGAAGACACAGAGACTCAGAGATAGGGAGACACAGACCCAGAGACAGGGAGACAGAGACTTCAACCACACTGATACCTTCTCTCATGACCCTTGTCTCATGACAGAGACAGGGAGACACAGACCCAGAGACAGGGAGACAGAGATCCAGGGACAGGGAGACAGAGATCCAGAGACAGAGGGACAGAGACCCAGAGACAGGGAGACAGAGACCCAGAGACAAAGGGACAGAGACTCAGAGATAGGGAGACAGATCCAGAGACAGGGGACAGAGATGCAGAAACAGAGGGACAGAGACTCAGAGACAGAGATGCAAAGACAGAAGGACAGAGACCCAGAGACAGGGAGACAGAGACCCAGGGAGAGAGGGACAGAGACTCAGAGACAGGGAGACAGAGACTGCAGCTCAGGGGCCACTAGGGTGCAGCTGTCTGTGTCTCCCTCCTGCTTGACATGCTGATTTTCTCCAACATCTTCACGAATCATTTCAAACAAGAACCCACCACTCCCGCCCTGTGCTGGGAGGGCAGGCATGCTGGGCAGGCCAGGCAGGGTCAGAGCCACCCTAACCCCGCAGCCTCCCCCCCCCCCCCCCCCCCCCCCCCCCCCCCCCCCAAGAGCCCCGTGCTACTGAGGCAGACAGGGCTCGCCATGAGCTGCACCTGTTGGCCCAACTCACACAGCGTCCTGCATGGATGCCCTCTGACCCCTGCGAAGGACGCCCTGGCCTTCCCCTTCCTCCCACCCTCCTGATCCGGAGCCATTCCCTGCCTGTCTGTCCTTGGCTTCAGCCTGTCTGTGCCTGATGGGTGGGGACAGAATGACAGGAGACAGGGCATCTGGGAGTGCCTAGCAGGAGGCCACTGTACCCAGGGCTGGCACCCCCAGACAGCCCCCAAGTGACGGCCAGGGACACCAAGGCTCAGAGAGGGTGGTGGGCTGCCCAAGTCACAGCGGGAGTTCAGGGAGGGCAGGCAGGCAGGCTTCGGAATCGAGGATCAATTGGAAAGGACCACCACCAATGACCCCAAGGACCCAGTGAGGTGGCAGGAGACACTCCCTGCTCTCAGGCTCAGCAGGTTGAGAGGTGAAGCCCACAGAGCTGGGAGCAGAAAGCTGAGGCCCGTCCACCCCTATCCTGCAGGTCCCCCGCCAACCCCACCATGAAGCCAGGGCAAGCTGCGTGGGCTCCCCTTTCCTGAGCCTTGCTTAAACCTTCCAGAAGACAGGGGGTTAGAGGTGCAATGGTTTGCAAGCTGTCATCTCAGGAGCATGGGGGTGTTCTAGATGAGGAAGGAGGCTGGAGGCATGGGTGGGTGAATGATGGATGCGTGTGGCCACCCCTCACCTGCTCCTCAGGGGTCACCATAAGCCCAGTGCCCTCAAGGCCGGGCTGTGATCTCCTGCCCTAATCCCAGCCTCTGACCAATGCCACCGGGAGTCCAGGATGTGTAGGGCTCTGACTGTGCCCAGTGGACAGGAAGACGCTATGCACAGCGCCCCCATCCCGGACTTGCCCAACTCCAGCCACTTCTCAAGGCCAACAAGAAGGAAGCCCCACCATCCAAACAAAGGCCCAGAAGACAAGGGGGTGTTCAGACCCCAGTCCCTGACCAGCGGCAAGCTCTCTGCCTCCACAGCATGAAGACAAGGGGGTATTCAGACCCCACCTCCCTGACCAGCAGCAAGCTCTCTGCCTCCATAGCACCCCTCCCATCCTGGCTCATGTCCAGATGACAATGCTGGGGCGTCTCCATCAGAACAGCCTTCACCGACCGAGGAAGCACTCAGTCTGTGCAGTCTTGGCTCCTGGCCCACCTTTTGGCAGGCAGTCTCTGAAGGGGCACTGCTACCATCCCATCTTACAGATGGGGAAATCGAGGCACAGAGCAGTTCACCACTGGCCCAAAGTTATACAGTAAACAGAGGCAGGGGGACACCAGGCTTGGCCAAAGGAGGCCTTCCTCAGCCAACACACGGGTGCTGGTCAACCTCTCCCCAGCCCCAGATGGGTGGGCCTCTGATCGTGACCATCACACAGATGGGGAGACTGAGGCTCAGAGGGCTGAGACAGCTCACCAAGGCTCTGCCTGAGCTGGAAGGATGGACATGGAGCTGAACAGCAGGAAGAGCAAGACAGGGGCTTTTCAAGGCCGGCCCCAGGCAAGAATGTGGATTTACCCCACTAGTCCTCCAGCCACCCTGCAAGAGAGGGAATCCCACTCTGCAGATGAGGGGGTGGTGCCTGCCAGGTCCCGCTGGGAGAGCCTCAGTCTATGGCTCATCAGCCACCCCACCTCCCTGATCCCCACCTGGGCCGTTTTTGTCTTCCCTACTCCTCACTCCATCTGCCACATCATCTGTTTCCAGATTGTCTCCCATGGCTGAAAGGGGAACCCCATGGAAGCCGGGCAGGCAGGGTTCTGTCTCCTGCAATGTCCTGGTGCTCACCGCCATGCCTAGCATATGGTTGGAGCTCAGTCTTGCTTGTCAACTGGATGGGTGGATGAGCAGTCAAGTGAATGGACAGCTAGATGGATGGGTAAATGACTGGGTGGATGGGCAAATGGTAGACAGACAGATGAATGGGTGGGTAGATGGGTGAATCGGTGGGTGGATGGGCAAATGGGCGGGTGAATGGATGGGTAAGTGGGTGGAGGGAGGGGTGAATGGATGAGTGGATGGATGGGTGGACAGATGGGTGGGTAGATGGATGGGTGGGTAGATGGATAGATGGATGGGTGGATGAAAGGGCGCGTGGATGGATAG
>NW_026652287.1:51768146-51774334 GCF_009828535.3 Hylobates moloch | reverse complement strand
GGGTGGGTAGGTGGGTAGATGGAAGGGTGGGTGGGTGGATGGAAGGGTGGACTGATGGAAGGGTGGGTGGATGGGTGGATGGATGGGTGGGTGGGTAGATGAAAGAGCAGGTGGGTGGGTGGGCAGGTGGGTAGATGGAAGGGTGGGTGGGTGGGTGGATGGAAGGGTGGGTGGACGGGCGGATGGATGGGTGGGTGGGTGGATGGATGGAAGGGTAGACTGATGGAAGGGCGGGTGGATGGGTGGATGGACAGGTGGGTGGGTAGATGGAAGGGTGGGTGGGGTGGGTAGGTGGGCGGATGGAAGGGCAGGTGGATGGGTGGATGGATGGAAGGGTGGACTGATGAAAAGATGGGTGGATGGGGCAGGTGGGTGGATGGGTGGGTGGGTGGTTGGGTGGATGGACAGGTGGAGGTATGGATGGTCAGGTGGGTGGGTGAACTGGTGGACATAGGAGTGAACAGGTGGGTAAGAAGGAGTGAGTGGGTGGCAGATAGATGAATGGTGGATGAAGGGTGGGTGGATAGATGGACAGATAAATCCACATCTTTGTGCTGGGCCGGCCCTGAAGAGCCCCTGTCTTGCTCTTCCTGCTGTTCAGCTCCACATCCATTCTCCAGGCTCAGGCAGAGCCTTGCTGAGCAGTCTCAGCCCTCTGAGCCTCAGTCTCCCCATCTGCATCATGGTGATGATCATAGGGCCCTCCCACTTGGGACCATGAAAAGGCCAAAAAGCACCTGTGCACTGACCAAAGGTCTCTGCTGGCCATACCTAGTGTCCCTCTGCCTCTTGTTTACTGTGTGGCCTTGGATGAGCCCCTGGACCTCTCTGTGCCTCAACTTCCCCATCTGTAAAATGGGATGATAGCCGTGCCCCTTTTCTAGGCTGCCTGCCGACAACGGAGCCAGGAACCAGAACTGCACCACCCCAGTTGATGGCCTTGCACAAAGTGGTTGCTCCCTTGGTTCGTGGGGGCTGTTCTGATGGGGACACCCCAACACTGTGGTCCAGGTACAAGCCAGGATGGGAGGGGTGCTGTGGAGGCAGAGAGCTTGCTGCTGGCCAGGGAGGTGGGGTTCGAGGGTGAGTGGACGGGTGAGGTGGCAGGTGGATGGCTCCCAGGTGGTAGTACTGGGCTGGAGCCCAACTTTTTTTTTCTCTCTTTTTTTTTTTTTTTTTTTTTGATGGAGTCTGGCTCTGTCACTCAGGCTGGAGTGCAGTGGTGCGATCTCAGGTCACTGCAACCTCCACCTTCCAGGTTCAAGTGATTCTCTTGCCTCAGCCTCCCGAGTAGCTGGGACTATAGGCGCCTGCCACCACGCCCAGCTAATTTTTGTATTTTTAATAGAGACGAGGTTTCATCACGTTGACCAGGCTGGTCTCGAACTCTCGGCCTCAGGTGATCTGCCTGCCTCGGCTTCCCAAAGTGCTGGGATTATAGGCGCGAGCCACCGCACCTGGCCTGCTGGAGCCCAACTCTTATCTTAGCTCACTGCTTGTTCCTCTCCACAAGACCTCCTGGCCCGAGTCCTAGTGTATGTGATCCTTCCAGATTCACCGCAAAGCCCTCAGCAGGACTCTCCTGCACATCCTGTCTCTGGACCTTTGCTCATGCTGTGCTCTGTGCTAAGTGGCCGACCCTCTTGCCCTCAGACCCTTCTCCCTCCACCACACTCCTGAGCCACCAGCATTTCTGTGCTCAGCGCCTCTGCTGCCTCCACCCCAGAGCCTTATCTGCTATGGCCTTCCTCACCCTCATGGTCCAGCTGGGTGCCCATCCAGGGCTGACGAGTGGGCAGGTCTCGGCCTGAGGCTTCCCTTTCCCATTCCCTCCCACTGAGGTGAGACTGCTTCTGCCACAGCCCATCCCCTGACTTGGTCCCACTGCATTGGGCCGGCAGCGGGGACCACTTGAATGAGCAAATCCATTCACTCTACAGTTCAGGCAAGTAGGTACATGACTGCACAGCTCCAGAGCACCACTTGGAAACCCAGTGAAATTCCAGCACTGCTGAATTCTAGCATCTTGGGGTGGCAACGTGCTGCGAGGTTGCCCACCCCTCTGCCTCCACTGGCAGGACAAGTGTTGAAGCCCCAGAAGGGACGGGGCTGCCACATGGCACTGCTCATCCCCAGCAGAGCCAGGCCAGATGCAGGCACTCCACAGCTTAGCTCAGCGCCTTCCAAAGACAACACAAATTTCAGTATCAGAGGGGGTCTGTCATGAATATCTTCATTTTGGGGGTGTTTACCATCCCTCCCCTCTTCTCATAAGGGCCCCCTGCTTTCCTCGGGAAACTCCTGTTCTCTATTCTCAGCCCCAGTGGTGGAGATCAGGCAGACCCCATTGCTGGGCTGAAAATATGGATGTGACACAGACTGGACAGAGGCTCCGGGGCCCCTGGCCATAGGGATTCATCCTGGGATGGGGACTTGGCCCTTCTGATCCAATCAGAGCCTTCCCTGGGATTTTTACTGGAGCCACCAGGATGAAGGGTCCCCTTCCCAGTGGTGTTGGCAGGCTAGTGGAGTGGCAAGGTGAGGTCCCCTTTCTACCAGGTGGGCAGCACCCAGACAAGAGGGATGGCAGAGCTAAAAGAAGGGAGCCACAGATTCCAGCCTTCAGACCTTGCACCCCAACGTACCTAAAACCGGGTGTCTCCTTGCACTTTTTAAAACGTGAACTTCGAGTCTTTAACTGACGGCAGTGTCTTGGGTTTCTGGCTCTCCCCACCAGGAGGGGCCTCGGATGTCAGGAGCCTCAGATCCATCCACAGCATTCCAGACGAGCCTCTGGAAAAACCGCTGTGGCCTTAACACTTTTCCAGCTGCCGCCTCTCCCTGCAGTGCACACAAGCTTCTTACCGGGGCTGAGGGGTCAGGAAGCCCCGCTGAGGGCCATTCTGAGGGAGAGTGGGCGGCAGCCATCCCCAGCCACAGCCCCGCCTGTCTGTGACGAGACAGACGGCTCCACTCCGTCCGCCACGACTCCCAGAAAAGGTCAGCAAGCTGCCCGCGCCCCTGACCAATGCGAAAGTTCAGCAGCTCTAAATGCTAACAGACTGGAGGCGTGACTGAGGCTGGAACGGCAGAGGGGCCCGGTGCCATCAGCCTTGGCGAGGAAAACATCACCCGTCATCTGTGCAAGTGACTCACGTGGAGTATAAACATTTGTGCGCTCCTGACCCCCCACTTCACACGACAGAGAGCCACGAGGACCCGAGGAGGGGGAGCCAGAGGAGAGACCTAGAGAAGCCCTCCTGGGACAGGACGGACTTCACCAAGGAGAACGCGTGCTTCCAACTCGAACTTCAGTCCTGGAAGTTTTTCAGAGAGAGGATGACTCAGGCTGATGGCAACAGACAGGGTGTCTTGGGGGTCTTCTGTGGGGCTCCCCTACGTGTCTGTCATCTCACAGTCACCTTGACACTCCTTCCACCCCGCTCCGGGAAAATGTCCCGCTCTCAGATGATCTGGGTGATCATATGCCACTCTACTCTGCCTCCTTAGGCAGACTGCCTCAAATTCTAACATCCCGTGGAGAGCAGAACTCTCCGGATATCCAGCCCAGACCGCTCCCGCCCAAGTCCGTCTTTGACCCCTGTGGAATTTCACAGTTGTGGCGTCAGTAAACATCTTCGGCCTCGATCCTCGGGTGACCCCCCTCCAGGCCTTTACAAGCCTGAAGGTCCACCCCTCAAGATCTCCTCCAGGCCCAGCCTGTTCAATTCCGGAAGCCCTTGCCCTCGCAGGAAAGGTCTTTGATTCCCCCAAGGTGCTGGTTACTTCCTCCCGGATCACAATATTTTCAGTGTGCACCGTGGTGGTGCACACAAAGTGATCAGGCGCTCCGCTGCGCGGTGAGGGGTCTGAAATCATGCTGGACACGCACCAAAATCCGCTCTGCAGAGGAGGAATGCTAGGGAATTGCTGGCGCGGCCGTTGGAGACGAGTCCTGTGAATTCTGTGCGGCCCTCTCCGGAGAGACATGTGGAAGGGGCGGGGTGGGGGGCAGGAAGGGACTGGAGGCTGGGGTTAACAAGTGTTAAGAGAGCTGGTCCGCACAGCTGCAAAGCGGCTACCAGAGGAGGAGGGCGGGGCTGCCGGCAGCGGGAACCCAGCGGGCTTGGCCCCCACTTCCACTTAAGACAGCTGGACAGGGAGAGAGTGGCTGTCGTTTGCCGCCTCTGCTTTAACATGCAGGGCTGAGGTTTTGCTCACTCACTAAAGACAGCACACGCAAAACGGTACAGTGCCCTGGGCTCTGTAACAGGGCCGGTTTACTGACAACATGCCTGTGAATTTCTGCTTCTCCGCCCACACCCTGCTGGTTCAATGAAGTGAAGAGGAAGAGGCGGATGACCCTCGGCCAGCCTGGGCATGCAGAGCTATGCCAGGAGGCTTCCCCTCTGGTATGCGTCGAAGACTGTGCGGGGTGGGGTACTCACTGGATCTACACTCAAGAGCATCCATCCCATGCCAGCAGCTGTGCCAGCGCCAGGACCACCACTGTAAAGAGAACCGATAAAGCACTGCCCTTGGGGAACGTACATTCTACAGGGACATGGGTCCTCAAGCAGAGAATGTACCATGACGACAGGGCGAGCAGTGGCGCCACGGTGGACACAGTGGCCAGGCCCTGAGGAGACAACACTTGAGCCGTGCAAATCGCTGGGACAGGACATTCCAGTGAGCGTGCTTCAGAGCCCAGCAGAGCCGTCAGAGCTGCGGAAGCTCAGGGGCCTGGCGGGTCACATCAAGAAGTAGATTTTGTTCTGAGAGTGAGGGAGCCACTGGCAGGTGTCCGGCAGGGGAGTGAGGTGGTCTGATGTCTGCCTTAGGAGGGTCCCGCTGGCTGGAGTTGGGGTTGATGCCCAGGAGGGGAAGAGCTCTGAGCTGGGATGGGGAGGAGGCAGCAGGAGGAGCTGGCGCCAGGCTGTGGCTCGAAGGTGGAACCCACAAGAGATGCTACCTGGGGACCTCCCGGGCAGCTGCAGCCAGACTGAGGCCTTCTCTCAGGACGGGGGACATTCCCAGGACTGGGACCTGCTGGTGGGAAGACCTGAAGCCCTCAAGGACTGTGGGAACTCCAAGTGGCACGAACCCTGAGCAAGGAGAGGCATGAAGGGCTTTTCTGGAACACAGGCAGGGCTGCGAATCCCCTAGGCCAGGTGGCGCCTCCAAGTCTGCTGCTTGTTGCAGGCAGTGCAGCCGCGCGGGACCAAGGACAACACTGACCTTCAGCCTGCCCGGTGGGGAGGGCAGAAACTGGCCAACACTATCGGTCAGCACAAGCTCAATGTCCAGACATCCCCAAGCTTGCGTGTGCCTCTCCATCCCTCCAGGGCCCACCTTGGCTGAGGCTCCCTTGTCTCTTGCCACAGGGATCCTTTTGAGACAGAGTCTCACTCTGTCGCCCAGGCTGGAGTGCAGTGGTGCAATCTCGGCTCCTGGGTTCAATCGACTCTCATGCCTCAGCCTCCAGAGCAGCTAGGACTACAAGCACCCACCAATGCGCCCAGCTAGTTTTGTGTATTTTTAGTAGAGACTGGATCTCACTATGTTGCCCAGGCTGGTCTCGAACTCCCGACCTCAAGTGATCTACCCGCCTTGGCCTCTCAATGTGCTGGGAATACAGGTGTGAGCCACCACACTCGGCCTACAGAGAGATCCTTTCAAAACAGGAGGCTGACTGATATGCCTCTCACCCAAACCCTGCCCTGGCCCCCTGGCCCAGCCAGCCCAGAAATGACCGCACAACGTTCTCTAGCTCCTGCTGGCATGTATGCACCCCATGGGCAGGGTCCATCTGTCCCATGGACCCTGCATATCCAGCACCAGGCACGGGGTAGACACAGGAGACTGTGGCACCTGCACAAAGGCAGAGAAAGGTGTCTAACAAATCCTGTCCACAGAGCAGAGGTGGGGATGCCGGGACACATACTGCCCAGTCACCCCTTGCCTTCAGTAGATCCCACCCCCTTCTTCCAGGATCCAAGGCCCCAAGTCGCTGAATTATTTCTATCTGTGTCCTTCCCCTCATCCTCCTCTCTCCCTCCCCATTCTCCTGTTCTCTATCTTTCTCCTCCTCTCTCTCTCCTCCTCTTTTTCTCCTCCTCCTCTTCCTCCTCCTCCCTCTCATCTCCTCTTCCTCTTCCTCCACTCTTCCTCCTCTTCCTCTCTTCCTC
>NW_026652287.1:51726094-51767974 GCF_009828535.3 Hylobates moloch | reverse complement strand
TTTTTTTTTTTTTTTTTTAAGACAGAGTCTCGCTCTGTCACCCAGGCTGGAGTGCAGTGGCGCAATCTCGGCTCACTGCAAGCTCCGCCTCCCGGGTTCACGCCATTCTCCTGCCTCAGCCTCTCCGAGTAGCTGGGACTACAGGCGCCCGCCACCACGCCCGGCTAATTTTTTGTATTTTTAGTAGAGACGGGGTTTCACCGTGGTCTCGATCTCTTGACCTCGTGATCCGCCCGCCTCGGCCTCCCAAAGTGCTGGGATTACAAGTGTGAGCCACCGCGCCCGGCATAATAAAACCTTTCTTTCCCGGTAACTATGGACAATGACAAGGAGGCCGTCCCCGGGGTCACAGCTACCAGGTGGAAACAGTCCAACTGTGACGATCGCACTGCATGATTCAGGGTGAAGTGAATGCTTTCAGAGCAATTCCACTCCCAGAGCTCTCGGGACCTGCCGACAAGGAGGGGAGGAGAGGGTGGCCTCCCTCCCAGAGAAGGGGCTCAGCTGTGAGGGACAGATGGAGTGGCCTGGATGTGGCTCAGCCTGTGGGCCAGTGCCCTTCTTGGGCTGGCCCAGTCCCACCTGCGCCTATCCCTGCTGAGACGCACCACCCCTCAACCCCCGCCCCGCCGAGCTCCTGCTCCCAGGCCTGCTCCTGGCCGGACCTGCCCTCTCCAGCTCACGCTGGACGTGCTCTACTCTCCCGCTGCCCCTGCTGCTGTCCCTCTCATGGCCACAAAGTCATGGCACTACCGTCTTCCCAATGGCTCAAGCTCACCCTCTCCTTTCCCTGCCTGACACACGCACGCCACATCAAGGCTTGCTGGCATCGACGATCCCCTCAAGGCCCATGTGGGCATGGCGGGCAAAAGGATGGCAGTGTCCCCATCATGGGTGAAGTCAGCACTGCCACAGTAACACTGATGAGGCACGTGTGACATCTCCCCGCTCGTTTCCTCCCAGCCACCCCCCACCTGGTGGGCCTGGAGCCCCATTTCCCAGATGAGGAATCTGTCACAGCCACACCCCATAAAGAGGGACCCACAGTCACCCGTGGGTATGATGAGACACCTCATGCCGCGATATCTGACCACATTTTCCAGGAGAAGGACTTGAGTCCACGTCTTGGAAGGGTCAAAATCTCCCTTCTGAAAGAGGCATGAGGCCGGGCACGCTGGCTCATGCCTGTAATCCCAGCACTTTGGGAGGCCAAGGCAGGTGGATCACCTGAGGTCAGGAGTTCGAGACCAGCCTGGCCAACATGATGAAACCCCATCTCTCCTAAAAATACAAAAACTAGCCAGGCATGGTAGTGGGCGCCTGTAGTCCCAGCTACTTGGGAGGCTGAGGCAGGAGAATCACTTGAACTGGGGAGGCGGAGGTTGCAGTGAGCCAAAATCGTGCCACTGCACTCCAGTCTGAGCTCAGAGTGACGTCAAAAATAATAATAATAAAAAAGAAAGGGGCAAGAGGCCAAAGGAATGAGAACTTCCCCAAAGTAGCAAGAACCTCCTTGGAAAGCCACCTCTTCCCCCAAGTCTTCCTAGCAGGAGCTGGGGGGCTGGACCCTTCCAAGGCTTCTGGGCTTGGTGGAGATGATGTAGATTGTGGAGAAAGCTTCAATAGGCAAAGGCCACCGAGCCAGACTGACTGTGACAAACCCACCGGGCGCAGCGTCTCGGCCACAACTTTCCACGCAAACACTTTCAGCAGGCAGCAAAGCCCCTGGGCACAACGTCCCAGCCATCACTTCTTTTTTTTTTTTTTTTTTGATACAGAGTCTCACTCTGTCGCTCAGGCTGGAGTGCAGTAGCACGATCTCAGCTCATTGTAACCTCCTTCTCCCGGGTTCAAGCGATTCTCCTGCCTCAGCCTCCCGAGTAGCTGAGATTAAAGACGCCCACCACCATACCTGACTAATTTTTGTATTTTTAGTAGAGACGGGGTTTCACTATGTTGGCCAGGCTGGTCTCAAACTTCTGACCTTGTAATCCGCCTGACCTTGTAATCCGCTCCCAAAGTGCTGGGATTACAGGAGTGAGCCAAAGCATCCAGCCTAGCCACCACTTCTTATGCAAATGCCTGAAGCCAGCACATCCCTCACCCAGATCCCCCCACCTCACCCCCAGGAACAGCATGACTCAGTGAGCCTGGGCCCTACCCAGGCGTCTCCAGGGAGTGTGGGCCAAAAAGCGTGGATGCCAAAGGCCCACGTCGGAGAGGCTGCAAGGCCAGAAGGTTCCTCCAAAACTCTGCCAGCCAGGTACCTCACAGTGATAGAATTTTAGCTGGGGAGGTGTGACTCCCCAGAGGGTTTGCCTCCCCTTGCAACACCTCAAGTGGCCCAAGCCTCCGTTCCCTCCAAGGAGTCTAGACCCCACGGCCCGAGCTGGGAGGAGGCCAGCTGGTGAACAAGTGTCCTTTGTGCTTGCAGCAAGGACCCCACCTCCTCTCCGCACACCCCAGCCAGGGCAGCCCCACTCTGTCCATCCCTGAGGTTCAGCTCAGTCATTAACGACCATCTCTACTAGGCAACGGGTTTTTTGTTGATCCCTTCAGATAGGAAGGAAGGAGAATAAGCTTTTCTCTTTCTTTTCTCCCCCTTGGTTGCAGAAGACAGAAGTTGGAACAAACAAGTTATATAACGTTGGGGGCGGTCGGGGGTGGGGGAGCACAGTCCCTCCTGGGAACAGTTTCTTGAGTTGTGGTACCTCTGGAAGGGCCAGGGGGAAGACAGGAACTGCCCCCGCCCCTGGCCAAAAGACAAAACCTTCGTGGGACAAAAAGGCAGATGCTGGCATTGCCTGGTAGGCTAGAAAGGCAGCCAGAGACTAAGGCCAGCCCCCACTGCCCCCCAGCAGCCCCACAAGCCTCCCTGGAAAGGCAAAAGATCAACCTGATCCCATAGAAGGGAATTCCTACCTGCCAGACTGCAAGCCTCAGAGAGCAATAAGCTTTTGCACACCCCCATCCCTCCCTTCCTCCCTCTCGGCCACGTCTCTGGGACACTTCCTCCTTCTGTGTCATTCATGTTCCAGGCACACAAGAGGGCACAAGAGAGACAGCCTTTCCAACCTCAAGGTACCAGATAAACACAACAAACAACGTTAGGTGGTGACCAGCATGATCAAGAATATACAACAAGCATGCACCCCAGCAATTCCCCTCCTAGATGTGTACCCCAAAGGACTGAATATGAGTGTTTAGACAAAAATGTGTACATCATGTTCATAGCAGCATGATTCATAATAGCCAAAAGGTGGAACCAATCTAAGTGTCCATCAACAGATGAATGGATGATGTGGTGGATCCACGCAGTCGAATATTACTCAGCCATAAAAAGGAATGAAGTGCTGATTTAGGCTACAACATGCATGACCCCCAAAGCATCATGCTGAGCGAAAGAAGCCAGACTCGAAAGGCCACATAGTGCATGATTCTACTTATAAAACTTGAAAACGGATAGAGACAGACTGCAGATTGGTGATTGCCAGGGGCTGGGCAACGGAGACTAGGGGGTTAGTGCTAATGAAGATGGGGTCACCTTTTGTGGGGACAAAGATGTTTTGGAACTGGACAGCAGTAATGGTTGCACAATTCTGTGAATGTACTAAATGCCACTGAACTGTTCACTTAAAGTGGGTGAATTTTGTGTTACATATATCTTACCTCAAAAGCAAAAAACAAAAATACAGATTGGGCACAGTGGTTCATGCCTGTAATCCCAGCACTTTGGGAGGCTATGGCAGGAAGATCACTTGAGCCCAGGAGTTCAAGACCAGCCTGGGCAACATAATGAGACCCCGTCTTGGCCGGACACAGTGGCTCACGCCTGTAATCCCAGCACTTTGGGAGGCCAAGGTGGGCAGATAACCTGAGGTCAGGAGTTCGAGACCAGCCTGACCAACATGGAGAAACCGCGTCTCTACTAAAAATACAAAATTAGCCAGGCATGGTGGTACATGCCTGTAATCCCAGCTACTCGGGAGGCTGAGGCAGGAGAATCACTTGAACCTGGGAGGCGGAGGTTTCGGTGAACTGAGATCATGCCATTGCACTATAGCCTAGAAAACAAGAGCAAAACTCTGTCTCAAAAAAAAAAAAAAAATGAGAGCCCGTCTCTATAAAATAATATATATATTTTTTGAGACAGTTTGGTTCTCTCACCCAGATGGGAGTGCAGTGGAGCGATCTCAGCTCACTGCAACCTCCACCTCCAGGGTTCAAGCGATTCTCTTGCCTCAGCCTCCCGAGTAGCTGGGATTACAGGCACATGCCACCAATCCTGGTTAATTTTTGTATTTTTAGTAGAGAAGGGGTTTCACCATGTTGGCCAGGCTGGTCTCAAACTCCTGACCTCAAGTGATCCGCCCACCTCAGCCTCCCAAAGTCCTGGGATTACAGGCATGAGCCACCGCACCCGGCCCAAAACAATTTTTAAAAATTAGTCCAGTGTGGGCCGGGCGCGGTGGCTCATGCCTATAATCCCAGCACTTTGGGAGGCCGAGGCAGGTGATCAAGACCATCCTGGCCAACATAGTGAAACCCCGTCTCTACTAAAAATTAGCCGGGGGTGGTGGCGTGCACTGGTAGTCCCAGCTACTCAGGAGGCTGAGGCAGGAGAATCACTTAAACCCAGGAGGTGGATGTTGCAGTGAGTCCAGATTGTGCCACTGCACTCTAGCCTGGGCGACAGAGTGAGACGATGTCTCAAAAAAAAAAAAAAAAAAAATTAGGTGTGGTAGTAGATGCCTGTAGTCCCAGCTACTCAGGAGACTGAAGCAGGAGGATTGCTTGAGCCCAGGAGGTCAAGAAGGCTGCAGGGAGCTATGACGCTGCATGCCAGCATGGGCGACAGAGTGAGACTCTGCCTCAAACTAAACCAAACAAACAAACAAAAGACCACAAGCCGGGCGCAGTGGCTCACGCCTGTAATCCCAGCACTTTGGGAGGCCCAGGCGGGCAGATCGCCTGAGGTCAGGAGTTCCAGACCAGCCTGGCCAACATGGAGAAACCCCATCTCTACTAAAAATACAAAATAAGCCGGGCTTGGTGGCAGGTGCCCGTAATCCCAGCTACTCGGGAGGCTGAGGTAAGAGAATCAGTTGCTTGAGCCCCAGGAGGTAGAGGTTGCAGTGATCATGCCACTGCACTCCGGCCTGGGCAACAAAAGCGAAACTCCATCTCAAACACACACACACACACACACACACACACACACACACACACACAAAACTAGGTGACTAGAAAAAGTGTCCTGGGGACCACTTGAGCTTGCACGGTCAGGCAGGTGGCTCTGAGGGGCCAGAACTTTGGAGAGTGGAAGGATGAAGAGGAAGGAGGCGTGGGCAGGTTGAGGCGAGGAGGTGGGTCGTGCAACAGGCCTGGCTGTCTCATTTGCAATAAATGAAAGAACAGACGAACAATGCTACAAAGACTCAATGTCTCAAAATGACTTTTGGGAGAATGTCTTGTACCAATCTCCCTCAAAACATGATCCATTTTCTGCATGCTCCATCTTGCCACATTAGGGGTACTCCCCACACTAGCACCTGAGGCATGAGACACCCCTATCAGTTGCTCCAAACAGTGATTTTTCACCAGGATGGAGGATAGGGGAGAATGATGAAGATGTCTTTTAAGAAAGAGGGCCGGGCGTGGTGGCTCACGCCGTAATCCCAGCACTTTGGGAGGCTGAGGTGGGCAGATCATGAGGTCAAGAGATCGAGACCAGCCTGACCAACACGGAGAAACCCCATCTCTGCTAAAAATACAAAATTTAGCCGGGTGTGGTGGCGCACACCTGTAATCCTAGCTACTCGGGAGGCTGGGGCAGGACAATTGCTTGAACCTGGGAGGCAGAGGTTGCAGTGAGCCAAGATCATGCCATTGCACTCCAGCCTGGGCAACAGGGCAAGCCTCCATCTCAAAAGAAAAAAGAAAAAGGGCCGGGTGTGGTGGCTCATGCCTATAATCCCAGCACTTTGGGAGGCTGAGGCAGGCAGATCACCTGAAGTCAGGAGTTTGAGACCAGTCTAGCCAACATGGTGAAACCCCGTCTCTACTAAAAATACAAAAATTAGCCGGGTGTGGTAGCATGCACCCGTAATCCCAGCTACTCGGGAGGCTGAGACATGGGAATCGCTTGAACCCAAGAGGTGGAGGTTACAATGAGCTAGGATCGCACCACTGCACTCCAGCCTGGGCAACAAAGCGAGACTCAGTCTTTAAAAAAAAAAAAAAAAAAAAAGGCAACCCAACTTAAAAATGGGCCAAAGATTTGAAAAGACACTTTACCAAAGATGTGAATAGCTAAGAAGCTCATGAAAAACTGTCCAACATCATTAGTTATTACAGAAATGCAAATTAAAACCAAAATAAGACTGGGAACAGTGGTGTGCACACCTGTAATCCCACTTATTCCAGAGGCTGAGGCCAGAAGATTGCTTGAACCCAGGAGTTCCAGGGTGCAGTGAGCTAGGATCGTACCATCGCACTCCAGCCTGGGTGACAGAGTGAGACCTCATCTCACAAATAAAGAAATAAACAAAAACACCAAATGAAGACACCAGCACACACCTATAAGAATGGCTAAAACTAAGGACTGGCCATACCAGGTGTTAGTGAGGATGAGGAGGAGCTGGAACTCTTGAACATTGCTGGTGGGGATGCAAAATGGTACAGCCACTTTGGGAACGAGCTTGGCAGTTTCCTAAAAATTAAAACATGGCCAGGCTCGGTGGCTCACACCTATAATCCCAGCACTTTGGGAGGCCGAAGAGGGCGGATCCCTGAGGTCAGGAGTTCGAGACCAGTCTGGCCAACATGGCAAAACCCTGTCTCTACTAAAAATACAAAAATTAGCTGGGTGTGGTGGCGCATCCCTACAATCCCAGCTACTCAGGAGGCTGAAGCAGGAGAATCGCTTGAACCCAGGAGGCAGAGGTTGCAGTGAGCAACCTCTGGGCAACAGAGAGAGACTCCATCTCAAAAAAAAAAAAAAAAAAAAATTGAAACATAGCCAGGCGTAGTGGCTCACACCTGTAATCCCAGCACTTTGGGAGGCCGAGATGGGAAGATCGCTTGAGCCCAGGAATTCAAGACCAGTCTGGGCAACATGGCAAGACTTTGTCTCAACAAAAGCACAGAAAAAATAGCTAGGTGTGGTGGCATACACCCTTGTAGTACCTACCAGCTACTTGGAAGGCTGAGGTGGGAGGATCACCTGAGCCCAAGGAGGTCGAGGCTGCAGTAAGCCGAGATTACACCACTGCACTTCAGCCTGGGCAACAGAGTGACACCCTGTCTCGAAAAAAAAAAATTTAAACACATCTACCATATGAGCTAGTCATTCCACTCTTAAGTATTTACCCAAGAGGATGAAAATATACGTCCACACAGAGACACATACCCAGATGTTCACAGCAACTTTATTTGCAGTTGTCAAAATGGAAACAACCCAACAGTCCATCAACCAGTTAATGGATAAACAAACTGTGTCCATTCATACGAGATTGTATGGATGGACACAGTTTGTTTATTTTCACTCCACAGTGAAAAAGAACAAATTTCTGATACAACAACACAGATGAACTTCAAAAACATTATGTTAAGGAAAGAAACCAGACGCAAAGGCCACATGTCTGATTCCATTCTTACGAAATTTCTAGAAAAGACAAAGCTACAGAGAGTGAAAGCAGATCAGGATGTCCCCAGGGCTGGATGTTGGGGGAGCAGGGTTAATTGCAAACGAGCTTGGGGGAACTCTTTGGGGTGATGGAAGCATTCCAAAAAACTGGATTGTGGTGAAGGATGCACAACTCAGTAAATGTACTGAAACTTAATGATCTGGGTTGAGCACAGTGGTTCACACCTGTAATCCCAGCACTTTGGGAGGCTGACGCGGGCAGATCACTTGAGGTCAGCAGTTCAAGATCAGCCCGGCCAACATGGCAAAACCACGTCTCTACTAAAAATACAAAAATTAGCCAGGCATGGTAGCATGTACCTGTGGTCTCAGCTACTCGGGAGGCTGAGGCAGGAGAATTGCTTGAACCCAGGAGGCAGAGGGTGCAGTGAGCCGAGATCATGCTACTGCACTCCAGCCTGGGCAACAGAGTAACACTCTGTCTCAAAAAAAAAAAAAAAAACCTTAATGATAAATTAAAATGAGTGAATTGGTTGGGCGCAGTAGTTCACGCCTGTAACCCCAGCACTTTGGGAGGCCAAGGAGGGCGGATCACCTGAGGTCAGGAGTGCCAGACCAGCCTGGCCAACAGTGAAACCCTGTCTCTACTTAAAAAATACAAAAATTAGCCGGGCATGGTGGCGGGCACCTGTAGTCCCAGCTACTCAGGAGGCTGAGGCAGGAGAATCCCTTGAACCTGGAAGGCAGAGGTTGCAGTGAGCTGAGATTGCGCCACTGCACTCCAGCCTGGGTGACAGAGCGAGATTCTGTCTCAAAAAATAAATAAATAAATAAAAACAAAATGAGTGAATTGTATGCCATGCAATTAATTATATCTCGATAAAGCTGTTTATAAAAAAGAGCCATGCCCAGCATAGTGGCTCACATCTGTAACCTCAGCACTTAATGAGGGGTGAGGCAAGAAGATTGCTTGAGCCCAGGAGTTTGAGACCAGGCTGGCAACAGAGCAAGACCTGGTCTTTACAAAAAATTTAAAAATTAGCCAAGTGTGGTGGTGCACACCTGTAGTCCCAGCTACTCAGGAGGCTGAGGTGCGGGGATCACTTGAGTCCAGGAGTTTGAGGCTACAGTGAGCCTTGATGGTGTCACTGCAATCCAGCCTAGATACCTGGGTGACAGAGTGAGACGGGGTTTCAAAAAAATAAAAATTAAAAAAGCCTTAGCCCCAGGTTATCCCACTCCAGTGCCCAAGGCAGGGACCTGGGGTTCACAGTCCCCCTTCCCTGTCCCTTACTTGCCAACTCATACCCAATATTCAAGCCCTGGCCACTCCCTGAATATCTCTGAAAATCCTCTGACATCTCCTGGCTCCCTACTGCGGGACAATCTTGCCCCACACTTACCCCAGGAGGCTGGTCACCCCTCTGGACACACACCTCCTGGGTTCCCCACGGCCCCTCTGGCAGACCAGATTCAATGCCCACAGACCTAAGTCTCAAGGTGCCACTCAGCATCCTCAGGAACAGGCAGGGCCTTTGCCTCCTCTGTGCCCTGGCCCAGCCATCCCTCCTCCCTTCCCCACCCATCCCATGAGTGTTCCATTCAGTACCAAATCACACAGCCAGGCCATCAGGCCATTCCCTCCAACACTAGCCCACAGGTCCAAAACTCCACAGCACATAAGTATCAGACAACTTCATCATTTATCATGTTGACTGAAATTATTGGCTCCTGGAAGCTCACCAGCAAGAAAAAGCCTGAATTTCCTCCTTGGCCTGACCTGGGTAGCAGGCTAGAGGAGGAGCTGGGGTGGGAGGGTCTGGTTTGCCCAATAGGAAAAGAACAGGAGATCACACTCCCTAAGGCAGGTGTTCTTTCCCTCTGACAATCCAATACAATGCATGCACACACATCTCATTAGTTATTGATGATAACTAATTGTCATGCAAACCTGGAGGTTCAAGTAATCCATGTCAGGACTGGGCCATGGGGAAAGGGGGCCTCCCTCTGACCAAAGGGGTGAATTCTGTCCCCTTGTCTGAGGGCAAGACCTTTCTGTAAATCCTTTAGCCTGTTGGGGATGTGGATTTGGACCCCATGGGGATGGAAGGGAGGAGCCCCAAAGAAGAACCCTCTCTATGTTCTTTATAAACCCCCTGGAGTTCTCTCACCCACCTCAGGTTCCCTAGACCCACCCCAGGCCCCCTCAGCCTCCCCATCTCAGGCTCCCAGATTCACCTGAGTCCCCCACCCAGAGCCTCCCACAGTCTCCACTCCTCCCAGGGCCCCTCAGCACGCTCTCAGGACCACCTTTAGCCAACTTGGGGCCCTTCAGCACCTCCCAGGATGCCTTGGGCCTTAGACCCTACCTCAGAGCCCCCAAGACACCTCACCACCCTCAGACTGGCCATGGCCCCTGCTCAGGCCCTCTCTGCTGCCCAGGCCCTTTGGCATCCCCAGTTGCCCCACGGCCCACCACAGTCAGGAGCCCCTCGGCTTCCCTTCAGACCCCCAGGATTCTCAGGTCCCTAGGGCCGCCTGCAGACGCCTCGAGGTCCTGGGGCACCCAGCCCCCCTCCAGCTACCCCCTCAGTAGCCCTCGGCTCCTCCAGTACCTCACGGCCCCGTAAAGTCCAAATTCTCAGCGAAAGACCCTCGAGCCGTGCCAGGCCTCCCCTCAACCCCTCAGGACGCCCAAGACTGCCCACAGGTGCCCTGGGCTCCAAGACAGGTGCAGGTCTATCCTGCGGGCCGGGTCTCACCTGTTCGGGCGCTCGGGGCCCGGGCCCGCGCCGAAAGCGCCGCCGCCACCAGCACCGCCGCTGCTACCGCCGGACTCCGCCATCTTCCCCCCGCCGTCGCGCGTTCGAGTGACGGGAGCCGCGCGCGCAGGCCCGGGAAACCGAGACGCGGGGGCGGGGCGGGGCCAGGTCTGCGGGGGGGCGGGGCCGGGACCAGAAACCAAGGATTGGGGCGGGCCCGGAACCGGAGGGGCGTGGTCTACGGAGGGCCGGGGCGGGCCTGGGATAAAGGGAGGGGCCTGCTATGCAAAGGGGTGGGTCCAGGGCGGGGCCTGGGCTAGGGGTGCGGGATTGGGGCGGGACCCTGGCGTGAGGGGCGGAACCAAGTCTGAAATGGACGCGGTTCTGGGCTGAGATGGCATGCTGTCTGTGGATAGGTGGGGCCGGGGCGGAGCAGGGCAAGTAGGTGCAGGATGGGGTTGGTCCCTGGGCTGAGGAGTGGGGCGGGGTCTGAAGAAGGGGCAGGCCCAGGGCCAGAGGAGGAGGGACAAGGGTCCGGCCTGCGGAGGAGGCGGGGCGCAGGATGAAGGGCGGGACCAGGTGTGAGAAGGGACAAGATGGCGGTTAGGAATGCGGTGAGGGAGTGGTCGGGGAGGTACAAAGGAGAGGATGGGTCTGAGGATGGGACGGCTCTGGGCAGGAGAGGGGAGGAATCTGGGGATGGGTGTGGTCAAGCGAAGAGAGGGCCTGGTCTGCGGAAGGGCGGGGCCTGGGCGAGGGGTGAAGTCTGGTTGGAAGGAGGGCGGGGAAGATCAGGGGTGTGTACGTGGAGGGGGCGAGGGATTGGCGGGGCCTGAGGGGGCGGAGCCTCATCTGATGGGGGTGGGGCCCGGCTAAGTGAGCGGCGGATCTGAGGAGGGGCGGGGCACATGCAGGTGTTAAGGAGTGTCTGTGAGTGACCTGGGGCGCTGGCAGGCGTGCCCCGGGCGTTGGCTGGGCGTGGTTATACTTTGAGGCGTTGGAGCCACAGGGAAGTGAGCTATAGGTAGGGTGGGCGGGAGGGTGAGATGGAGCATGGAGAAATGGGTCTCTGAGCTCTGAGAACCACACCCTCCATCTCCCCACGCTGCACACCCCGACTCCAGTCTTACCTCCTTCCCAGGCCTCTCTCAGGGGCGAAACTCACCCACGCCCAGGCCTCAGACTTCCAGCCCCTCATGGTTCCCCAACCTCACCTGACATACCCTCTTCAGAGCCTCCACCCTGAGACCCCAATCATCTGCCCTTAGGTTCCCACCACCTGCTTCATACACCAATTCTGGTTTCTTATACTCTAAAACCCTCCACATCCAATTATGTCCCATCCTCTACTCAAATCTCATCTCCCACTCCCCCAGATCCCTGCCCACAGATCCTTCAAACCTTACACTCCTAAAGTCCATTCCACCGGACCCAACACTCTCAGATCCCCAAGCACCAGCCCTCCCAACACACTGACCCTCAGCCAGGGCTCAAAGTCCTGCATCTATAGGTGTCTATAAAGCATCTAGACCTTTTGGGGGCACCCTTCACCCCCCACCTCTGGTAGGGTCCAAGCTCCCAGGATCCCCTCTGTAGCCTGGAGCTCATTTATTCTTTTAACCTCCAAGTCAGAAAACTCTGACTTGTGCAGTCTTGGGCAGAGAGCAGTGATCCAGAAGGAGCTCAAAGCCTTCTCTCCCGTCAGTGCTGGAAGAAGGAGGTGGCTATGGGGCTGGAGAACCCATAGGAGGAAGGAAGGGGCCTGCTTGGGTGGACTCCTGCAAGTTGGACCACACTCAACCAGCATCTCCAACAGAGGGCCTGATACAACAATAGGTGCTCAATCGTTACACAAAATGCTCTCAGATGACTCTGTGCAAGTTGACAGATACCAAGTGCTGAAGGGAACTGCTGGCATCTCCAATACACAGTAAGCACTCCACAAATGTTGAATGCACACGTGCATGAACAGCTCACGTTCCGGCAAGCTCTGCACACACACGCACACACCCTTGCCTGCCCTAAGTCAGCACCGCCGCAGGAGTCTTTGTTCCAGACAAACCACATGCAGGCATCAAACCTCACTCAGCAGCGACCTACAGCTGACACACCCGCCACAAATAACATCTGAAGTCAATGGTGTCCATATGCACGCACACTTCATAAACATCCAGATTTGACCCATATGTCAGGCACACAAGACACACAGCTGAAGATAAGAAAGAAGAGGTTCTCTGGGCTCCTGGCTGTGTGCACACACATAGTGTGCTGTAGACTCACTGCACTTTGGAAACACTGTGTGATCTGTCCTCCAAGATCACATAGCACAGGGCAGCCAGTGCAACGTCCCTGGGGCAGGAGCGTGCCTAGAGAGTGGCCTGGCAGAGAAAAATTAGGAAGAGGGAGAGGAGAGGGGAGGAGAATGGGTGGGAGGCAACAGGAGGTGCTTCAGGTCACAGAGGGCTTTGGGGATCATTTTTGGGGTCCTCTGCATGAAATGAGAAGGGAGAAGGGGCTTGTAAGCAGTGGCAATGTAATTGACACTGGGTTTTTGTTTTGTTTTGTTTTGTTTTGTTTTTGAGACGGAGTCTCGCTCTGTGGCCCACCCTGGAGTGCAGTGGTGCGATCTCGGCTCACTGCAACCTCCGCCTCCTGGGTTCAAGCCATTCTCCTGCCTCAGCCTCCCGAGTAGCTGGGACTATAGGCATGCACCACTACGCCTGGCTAATTTTTTTTTTTTTTGAGATGGAGTCTCACTCTGTTGCCCAGGCTGGAGTGCTGTAGCACAATCTCAGCTAGCTGCAACCTTCGCCTCCCAGGTTCAAGTGATTCTCCTGCCTCAGCCTCCCGAGTAGCTGGGACTACAGGCATGCGCCACCACGCCCGGCCAATTTTTGTATTTTTAGTTGAGACGGTTTCACCATGTTGGACAGGCTGGTCTCTAATTCCTGACCTCAACTAATCCACCTGCCTTGGCCTCCCAAAGTGCTGGGATTACAGGAGTGAGCCACTGCGCCCAGCCTAATTTTTGTATTTTTAGTAGAGACGGGGTTTCACCATGTTGGCCAAGCTGGTCTCATACTCCTGGCCTCAAGTGATCTGCCCGCCTCGGCCTCCCAAAGTGCTAGGATTATAGCATGAACCACTGCACCCAGCTGACACTGGTTTTAACAGTGTCAATCTAACAGTGTTACAGTGTCTGACTGTTCGACAGTGTCTGACAATTGGGGGACAATATCTTGAATTTGGGACATGAGTTAGGAGGCATATAATCCAGGGAAAAATGGGTAGGGCTCATCCCAGGGTGGTAGACATGGAGGGGTGGGAGGTAGTCCTAGCTGAGATGCACTTTGCAGGTGGGACCAGAAAGAGATGGAACAGATGAGATGTCGAGTGAGGCAGAGTGAGGACAGTGACCTCTGCCAGAGCTGTTGGCCTGAGCTCTAGTGGCCACTATCACTGGGGTGGAGCAGAGACAAGTGGAGGACCTGGAGGGCCCACGCTGGTGACTGCACACGCCTCATCCAATAATAATGACCTGTGGTCTGGCAAAGCCGGCAGGCAGGGACACAGCAGGCAGCGTCCACAGGCCTGGCCACCATCTGGCCCACAGCTGGCACGGCTCTCCTAGATGCAGGGCCGCACCACCTGCTCTCCCACTCCAGACCAGCTGCAGGTCTCACACCCCCAGGTCAGAGCTTGGAGGCCTCCCTTACGATCCCCAGGTGTTATGGAGGAGGAAAGTGTAGCCTTGGGGGAAGGCTTCAAGTTCCTGTGGTTTTAGGCTGGGGACAGTGTCTACCCTGTCAGGCGGTCACCACGGAGTGGTCCTGGGGCAAGCTCAAGGTCCCCTGACGCCAACTCCCTGTCCTCAGTTCTGTTTGATTTTTCTCCTATCTAACAAACCCTGTGTTCTACTTTTTTTTTTTTTTTTTGAGACGGAGTCTCGCTCTGTCGCCAGGCTGGAGTGCAGTGGCACAATCTCGGCTCACTGCAACCTCCGCCTCCCAGGTTCAAGCAATTCTCCTGCCTCAGCCTCCCAAGTAGCCGGGATTACAGGCATGCACTACCACGCCTGGCTAATTTTTGTATTTTTAGTAGAGACGGGGTTTCACCATGTTGGCCAGGCTGGTCTTGGATTCCTGACTCAGACGATTCACCCGCCTCAGCCTCCCAAATTGTTGGGATTACAGGCGTGAGCCACTGCGCCTGGCCCTAAATTTTTTTTTAATGGAGGCGGCACATCCTTTCAGGATCATGAGTGGGGCTTGCTGACAAACACCATGATCTCTCTCTGTTACCCCAGCCAGCAGCCTCCCGCACCTCCTTGACGTCATGTCTGCACTGGCCCCACCTTTTTTTGTTTTATTTATTTATTTAAATTTTTGTTTTTGTTTTTGTTTTTGTTTTGTTTTGTTTTGTTTTGAGACAGAGTCTCACTCTGTTGCCCAGGCTGGAGTGCGGTGGCGCAATCTCATATCACTGCAACCTGCACCTCCCAGGTTCAAGCGATTCTCCTGCCTCACCCTCCCAAGTCGCTGGAATTACAGTTGCCCACCACCAGGCCTGGCTGATTTTTGTATTTTTAGTAGAGACAGCATTTCATCATGTTGGCCAGGCTGGTCTCAAACTCCCAACCTCAGGTGATCCGCCCACTTTGGCCTCCCAAAGTGCTGGGATTACAGGCGTGAGCCACCTCGACTGGCTACCTTCTTTTTTTATGTTTTATTTATCCATTTTCTTAAAAGACAGGGTCTTGGCTGGGTGCGGTGGCTCACGCCTGTAATCCCAGCACTTTGGGAGGCTGAGGTGGGCGGATCACGAGGGCAGGAGATCGAGACCATCGTGGCTAACATGGTGAAACCCCGTCTCTACTAAAAATACAAAAAATTAGCTGGGCGTGATGGCGGGCGCCTGTAGTCCCATCTGCTCGGGAGGCTGAGGCAGGAAAATGGCATGAACCTGGGAGGTGGAGCTTGCAGTGAGCTGAGATCGCACCACTGCACCCCAGCCTGGGCAACAGAGCAAGACTCCATCTCAAAAAACAAACAAACAAACAAACAAAAAACAAAAAAATTAGCTGGGCGTGTTGGTGGGTGCCTGTAGTCCCAGTTACTTGGGAGGCTGAGGCAGAAGAATGGTGTGAACCTGGGAGGCAGAGCTTGCAGTGAGCTGAGATCATGCTACTGCACTCCAGTCTGGGTGACAGAGTGAGACTCTGTCTCAAAAAAAAATAAAAATAAATAAATAAATAAATAAATATACAAAATTAGCTGGGCGTGGTGGCCCAAGCCTGTAATCCCAGCTACTCAGGAGGCTGAGGCAGGAGAATCGCTTGAACCCAGGAGGCGGAGGTTTCGGTGAGCCGAGATCATGCCATTACACTCCAGCTTGGGCAACAAGAGCAAAACTCTGGCTCAAAAAAAAAAAAAGAAAGAAAGACAGGGTCTTTGTCTCGCTCTGTCACCTAGGCTGGAGTGCAGTGGCACGATCATAGCTGACTGTAACCTCCAATTCCTGGGCTCAAGCCATGCTCCCTCCTCAGCTTCCTGAGTAGCTAGAACTATAAGGCACATGCCACCATGCCTTTCTAATTTTATTATTTTATTTTTATTTATTTATATTTTTTGAGACAGAGTCTCACTGTCACCCAGAGTGCAGTGGTGCAATCTCAGTTCACTGCAGCCTTGACTTCCTGGGCTCAAGTGATCCTCCCACCTCAGCCTCTCGAGTAGCTGATACCACAGGCATGCACCACCATGCCCAGCTAATTTTTGTATTTTTTTTTGTAGAGTTGGGGTTTCACCATGTTGCCCAGGCTGGTCTTGGGCTTCTGAGCTCAAGCAATCTGTGCACCTCAGCCTCCTAAAGTGCTGGGATTACAAGCATGAGCCACCACGCCAGGCCCTTTTATTTATTTATTTATATTTTTAGAGATAAGGTCTCGCTCTGTCGCCCAGGCTGGAATGCAGTGGCACAATCGTAGCTCACTGCAGCCTCGACCTCCTGGGTCAAATGAGCCTCGTACCTCAGCCTCCAGAGTAGCTGGGACCACAGGTGTGTGCCAGTACACCTGGCTAATTTTGTAAAAAAAATTTGGTAGAGGCCGGGCGCGGTGGCTCACGCCTGTAATCCCAGCAGTTTGGGAGGCCGAGACAGGCAGATCACGAAGTCAGGAGATCGAGACCATCCTGGCTGACATGGTGAAACCCCGTCTCTACTAAAAAATACAAAAAATTAGCCGGGTGTGGTGGCGGGCGCCTGTAGTCCCAGCTACTCAGGAGGCTGAGGCAAGAGAATGGCGTGAACCCAGGAGGCGGAGCTTGCAGTGAGCCGAGATCGCACCACTGCACTCCAGCCTGGGTGACAGAGCGAGACTCCGTCTCAAAAAAAAAAAAAATTTGGTAGAGGCAGAGTCTCACTATATTGTTCAGGCTGGTCTTGAACTCCAGGCCTCAAGTGATTCTCCCACCTCAGGCTCCCAAAGTGCTGGGATTACAGGTGTGAGCCACCATACCTAGTGTATATCTTGATTATAGGGGTATCTTAGGAGGATTACGTTTGCCAAAACTCATTGAACTGGGCATTTAACATGGATGTGCCATTGGATGTAAATTATGTCTTATTAAAGCTGATTTACTAAAACAAAATCAGGCCAGTTACGGTGGCTCAAGACTGTAATCCCAGCACTTTGGGAGGCCGAGGCAGGAGGATCACTTGAGTCCAGGAGTTTAAGACCAGCCGTGGCAACATAGAGAGATCCCATCCCAATAGAAAAAAAAGAAAAAGTCAAATCCACCCAGTGTGATAGAACTAGGACTACCTCTGGGGGGCGACCAACTGGGACCCCCCACTGTGGGGACTAGGGTGCTGAGAGGCAGCTGGGGATTCAACTGTCAGCCCATCCGACAAGATCCTTGACCTCATGTTCCAAGATATTCTGAAAGGTACATTCTGATGGGAAAGACAAATCTGAGATATATAATTGATCAATGATCAAGGCCATTTCAGATGGCAATAACTGCCTTGAAGGCAATGAGCTGAGAGCAATCAAGTGTGTGTTGGGTAGGGGAGCACTGCTTCAGCCAGGAGATCAGGGATAGCCTCCCTGAAGAGGTGATGATGTCCCAGCTCCAGTAAAAGAAGGGGACAGAATGTTCTAGAATGTTCCAGGACATTCCAGAACATTGTGCAAAGTTCCAGAATATTCTGAGAGGACATAATATGAAGGACCTAAGCCCAGTGCCAGAAAAAGCTCAAAGGATAAAGATGAGGCCGCATTGGCTCAGAAGAAGTGGGCAAGGCGGAGCAAGGATGGAGAGTGTGGACAAAGATGTATTGAGAGCAACCTCCTTGGTGTGTGGGACACAGCTGTGACCCAGACGCCTAGTGCATCGCATCTGGCAGAGGAACATTTATTAAACCAATCATCACACAAGCAAACAAGCCATCACTTAATTGTCACCATGATAAAAGCTGGGGCTGAGCCAGGAGGTCAGGCTGAAGAGCTGGCCAGAAGGAGCGAAGAGGGAACAGCCTCCAGGCGGAGGGAACAGCCTGCATGGGGGCCCTGAGGAGGGAGAGTGTGCCAGGAGTTGCATAGAGCCCAGCAGGGACCTGAAGTCTCCTCTTCGAGCCCCAGGAAAAGACAGCCACCATGCATCCCCATCCTGCCCTCCAAGTGTTTACAGAATGTCCCCTGTGTGCCAGCTGGACGCTGGGGACACCCTCTCCCCATCTCTTCCCGGTGGATTGCCGCCCCTGGGCTAAGAAACTCAGGCCTGTCACTAGGGAGCCAAGTTGCTGTGGCAACCCTGTGCTACCGTTGCCATGACGCCAGCCACCCACCCACCCACCACCAGGTCTGTGTGCAGCTCAGGATGAAAATGGAGGGAGGGGCAGGGCTCTAGGACAGGAGAGGAAATTGAACCTCAGAGACAGAGCTGTGGTGAGTCTGGTCTTCAGCCACATGGTCAAAGGGGCCTTTCTCTCCTGAGAGTCAGGGTAGGGGTCAGGGGTTGGTTACTGGGCAGAGCAGCCCCAAGGCCTCTGCATGGCAAGCGGGGTTCTTTCCCAGCCATCCCAGACACCCTTGTTGGGTCCTTCCTCTGCGATCTGCGTTGATGGGTGCTGGGGTCATAGCCGACGCAGCCCTGCCCTCACAGTGAGCCCAGTCTTGAGTGATGTAGGAGGCAGAAGACGAATCCATAAGGAAGTAAATAGGCTGAGCACAGTGGCTCACGCCTGTAATCCCAGCACTTTGGGAGGCTGAGGTGGATAGATCATGAAGTCAGGAGTTCAAGACCAGCCTGGCCAACACGGTGAAACCTTGTCTCTACTAAAAATACAAAAAATTAGCCGGGCATGGTGGTGGACGCCTGTAATTCCAGCTATTTGGGAGGCTGAGACAGAAGAATCACTTGAATCCAACAGGCGGAGGTTGTGGTGAGCCGAGATTGCGCCACTGCACTCCAGCCTGGGCAATAAGAGCAAAACTTGGTCTAGAAAAAAAAAAGAGAGAGAGAGAAAGGGTTGAAGACATTGTAGGCAAACACACACACCCCAGGACGCCTCTGACACACCTACATGCACAGACAGATCTAACACACACACACACACACACACACAATGCTTTTCCTTCCACCTGGGACACCCTCCCTTCTCCCCAGATCATATTCATCCCTCAAAACCCAACTTGATGGCCACCTCCTCCAGGCAGCCATCACTCACCACCTGGTTGGAAGGGACTCCCCTCCCACTTCCACACACCTATGGAGCTCACTGTTTGTGCCCACACCACCCGGTATGACTCATTCTACATTTGTGAAGCATCCACTCTGGACCCAATCCTAGGCTGGTCACGGGATTCAAGAAGTGATCAAGGTCAGGCACAGTGGCTCACACCTGTAATCCGTGGCTCACATCTGTAATCCCAGTACTTTGGGAGGCCAAGGAGGGCGGATCGCCTGAGGTCGGGAGTTTGAGACCAGCCTGGCCAACATGGCAAACCCCTGTCTCTACTAAAAATACAAAAATTAGCCGGGCGTGGTGGCGTACTCCTGTAGCCTCAGCTACTCGGGAGGCTGAGGCAGGAGAATCACTTGAACCCGGGAGACGGGGGTTGCAGTGAGCCAAGATTGCGCCACTGCACTCCAGCCTGGACAACAGAGCAAGACTCTGTCTCAAAAGAAAAAAAAAGTGATGAACTACACACAGCTGTGAAAAGAACAAACAAAAACACTCTGCCAGCCCAACTCGGTGGCTCATACTTGGAATTCCAGTACTTTGAGAGGCCAAATGGGGTAGATCGCTTGAACCCAGGAGTTCACGACCAGCCTGAGCAACATAGGGAGATCCTGTCTATACAAAACACTTAAAAAATTAGCCCTTGTGGTGGCACTCACATGTCATCCTAGCTGCAAGAGAGGCTGAGGTGGGAGAATCACTTGAGCCTGAGAGGTCGAGGCTGCAGTAAGCCATGATTGCACCACTGCACTCCAGCCGGGACCACAGATGAAACAACAAAAATCAAACAAATAAAACAAAGGAAGGAGGAAGACTGTAGGTGCTGGGTAGATGCCTACCAAGTCCGTAACAGCATTGCAAAGCAAAGGGAAGCTGCAGAAAAGGCCCCAAGGCCAGACCATTGATTCAAAATGAGGACAAGCGTATTTTGGTCTCCAAGACCAAAAGGCAGGAGGGATGGCACAGGAGAGGTGGCTGCCAGGCTGGCAAAGATCAAAAGCTCTTCATAGGTGAGCAGGAGGATTAGGTTCTCCCCCCTCAATCTCCTGAGTAGCTGGGATTACAGGCCTGAGCCACCATGCCCAGCTAATTTTTGTACTTTTAGTAGAGACGGGATTTTGTCATGTTGGCCAGGCTGGTCTTGAATTCCTGACCTCAAGCCATCCACCTGCCTCAGCCTCCCAAAGTGCTGGGACTATAGGTGTGAGCCACCATGCCTGGCCTCTATTATTTTCATTTTTATTTATGTATTTATTTTAAGACGGAGTCTTGCTTTGTTGCCCAGGCTGGGGTGCAGTGGCATGATCTCGGCTCACTGCAACCTCTGCCTCCCGGGTTCAAGCGATTCTCCTGCCTCAGCCTCCCAAGTAGCTGAGACTACAGGCACGAGCCACCATGCCCGGTTAATTTTTGTATTTTTAGTAGAGACAGGGTTTCACCATGTTGGCCAGGCTAGTCTCTAACTCCTGACCTCAGGTGATCTGCCCACCTCGGCCTCCTAAAGTGCTGGAATTACAGGCATGTGCCACTGCCCTCAGCCAACAAATAATTCTTAATCAATGATGAATGTCATCAGAGCAGGGAAGATGGACAGGAAGTGAAACTTGGGGATCCCAGGGGATGCTGAAATGGCTGAGAATTTGGCGAAGCAGGACCAGGAGTGTACTCCTGGCAGAGGGGACTGCATGTGCAAAGGCCCTGGGGCTGGAAGGAACAAGGTAGGCTCAAGAAATCCAGAGAGGACCTCATGCAGCCGCCAGAGCAGAGGGAGTGAGGGGCAGAGCCTCACAGAAGTGCTTGGAGATGGCCGGGTGCAGTGGCTCACACCTGTAATCCCAGCACTTTGGGAGGCTGAGGCAGGTGGATCACAAAGTCAGGAGATCGAGACTATCCTGGCGAACACGGTGAAACCCTGTCTCTACTAAAAATACAAAAAAAATTAGCTGGGCCGGGCATGGTGGCTCACGCTTGTAATCCCAGCACTTTGGGAGGCCGAGGCGGACGGATCACGAGGTCAGGAGATCAAGACCACGGTGAAACCCCGTCTCTACTAAAAATACAAAAAAAATTAGCCGGGCGTGGTGGCGGGCGCCTGTAGTCCCAGCTACTTGGAGAGGCTGAGGCAGGAGAATGGCGTGAACCCAGGAGGCGGAGCTTGCAGTGAGCCGAGATTGCGCCACTGCACTCCAGCCTGGGCGACAGAGCGAGACTCTGTCTCAAAAAAAAAAAAAAAAAAATTAGCTGGGCGTGGTGGCGGGCGCTTGTAGTCCCAGCTACTCGGGAGGCTGAGGCAGGAGAATGGCGTGAACCCAGGCGGCGGAGCGTGCGGTGAGCCGAGATCACGCCACTGCACTCTAGCCTGGGTGACAGAACGAAACTCCGTCTCAAAAAAAAAAAAAAAAGAAGCGCTTGGAGATGTTAGGTTAGTGAGACCGGATCGTGGGAATCTCTGCTGTCTGGGGATGTTTGGGCTCCTCAAGACAACAGACAACCCCAGAAAGGTGTGAAGTCTGGGATCAGATTTGCTTTATCCAAGAGGGAATCAGAGGGCGGCTGGAGAGGCCGGAAGCCCCAAGAGGAGGAGGTGGGCACCATTGCTGAGTGAGAGGCAGTGGCAGCTTGAACCTCGGTGGTTGCCATGGAGACAAAGAGATGCTTGTGGGCTGGAGGTATGCTTTGGAGGCCTGGGGGACAAGCTGTGCTGATGGAATGAAGTGAGGTGAGGACAGTTAAGAATCAAGATGCAGCCCAGATGTCTAGAGCCACTGAGAAAGAAACTGGGGGCCAGGCAAGGAGACAGAGTGAGTCCAAATGAAGTCCCTTTCAAACTGGGCTGACCAGTGACAGTAGCCATTTAAATCCACAGCGGGGCCGGCTGCAGCAGCTCATGCCTGTAATCCCAGCACTTTGGAAGGTTGAAACAGGCAGATCACTTGAGGTCAGGAGTTCAAGAGCAGCCTGGCAAACAGGGTGAAACCCCGTCTCTACTAAAAATACAAAAATTAGCCAGGTGTGGTGGTGGATGTCTGTAATCCTAGCTACTTGGGAGGCTGAGGCAGGAGAATCACTTGAACCTGGGAGGTGGAGGTTGCAGTGAGCCGAGATTGCGCCCCTGCACTCCAGCCTGGGCAACAGAGCAAGACTCTGTCTCAAAAATAATAACAATTAAAAAAAAATCCATGGCAGGTATGGCTGCACAACATTGTGGATGCAATTAATGCACTCAAAACTCATGAAAATGGCAAATTTTGACCAGGCATGGTGGCTCACACCTGTAATCCCAGCACTTTAGGAGACCGAGGCATGAGGATCACTTAAGTCCAGGAGTGCAAGACCAGCCTGAGCAACATAATGAGTCCTTATCTCTATAAAAAATAAAAAAATAGGCTGGGCACGGTGGCTCACGCCTGTAATCCCAGCACTTTGGGAGGCCGAGGCGGGCGGATCACCTGAGTTCGGGAGTTCAAGACCAGCCTAGCCGACATGTCTACCTAACCCCATGTCTACGAAAAAAATACAAAAATTAGCCTGGCGTGGTGTAATCCCAGCTACTCAGGAGGCTGAGGCAGGAGAATTGCTTGACCCCAGGAGGCAGAGGTTGCTGTAAACCAGAATTGTGTCACCACACTCCAGCCTGGGCAAGAGCGAGACTCTGTCTCAAAAAAAAAAAAAAAAAAATCAAAAAATTATGGCTGGGTATGGTGGCTCACACCTGTAATCCCTGCACTTTGGGAGGCCAAGGCAGGCAGATTTGCCTGAGCGCAGGAGTTCAAGACCAGACTGGAAAGCATGGCGAAAACCTGTCTCTACTGAAAACACAAAAAATTAGCCAGGCATGATGGTGGGTGCCTGTAATACCAGCTACTTAGGAGGCTGAGGCATGAGAATCGCTTGAAACCGGGAGGCAGAGGCTGTAGTGAGCCGAGATCGTGCTACTGCATAACAGCCTAAAAAAGAGAGAGACTCTCTCTCAAAAAAAAATTAAAAAATTAGCCTGGCATGATGTCATGTCAGAGACAAGATCTTACTCTGTCACCCAGGCTGGCGTGTGGTGGTGCAATCACAGCTCACTGCAGCCTCAACCTCCCCAGGCTAAAGCAATCCTTCCGCCTTAACCTTCCAAGTATCTGGGAGTAGCAGGGACTACAGGCAGCCGCCATAATACCTGGCTAATTTTGTATATATGTATATTTTTTGTAGAGACAGGGCTTCACTTTGTTGCCTGCATCTGGCCTAAAAAATTGTTTTAGAGAAAGAGTCTTGCTATGTTGCCCGAGCTAGTGTCAAACCCCTAGTCTCAAGCAATCCTCCCACCTCAGCCACCTTAGTGGCTGGGACTAGGGGCACATGCTCCCACAACCGGCCAATTTCTTTTTTTTTTTTTAAATAAAGACGGATGCCTCAGCTGGGTGCAGTGGCTCACGCTGTAATCCCAGCACTTTGGGAGGCTGAGGCGGGCAGATCACCTGAGGTCAGGAGTTCAAGACCAGCCTGGTCGACATGGGGGAACCCCATCTCTAATAAAAAAAAATACAAAAATTAGCCAGGCATGGTGGCAAGTGCCTGTAATCCCAGCTACTCGGGAGGCTGAGGCAGGAGAATCGCTTGAACCTGGCAAGTGAAGGTTGGTGTGAGCTGAGATCGTGCCACTGCCCTCCAGCCTGGGCGACAGAGTGAGACTTGGTCTCAAAAAAAAAAGACACGTGCCTCACCATGTTGCCCAGGCTGGTCTTGAACTCTTGGGCTCAAGCGATCCTCCTGCCTCAGCCTCCCAAAGTGCTGGGATTATAGCTGTGAACCACCGTGCCCAGCCGGAAAAATCTTACATGTACATCAACTTAAACTAAACAAAATAAGAAACACCATTTTTCAGTTACACTAGCCATGTTGCAAGTGCTCAGTAACTTCCAGGTGGCTGGGAGTAGTGCAGACATAACGTTTCTATCATCAAAGAAAGTTCTACCAAAGAGAACAGCTGGCTGTCATTCTCTTCTCACCTCTGCCCATGTCTTATTTCTGGGCAACATTCCTAGAGGTTTTCCTGAAACCCCACACAGGGCCCAGAATGATACTCCCTGGGGCCCATATTATATCTGGGTTGAATCCTGATGGTCATGGTACCAGGCGGATCACTTATGGTCGAGTTCGAGACGGGCCTGGCCAACACGGCAAAACCCCGTCTCTAGTAAAAATACAAAAATTAGCCAGGTGTGGTGGCTTGCACCTGTAATCCCAGCTACTTGGGAGGCTGAGGCAGGAGAATCGCTTAAACCTGAGAGGTAGAAGTTGCAGTGAGCCCAGATCTCGCCACTGCACTCCAGCCTAAGTGACAAAGTGGGACTCTGTCTCAAAATAGATAAATAAATAATAATAAATAAATAAAGTGGTTGGGAGGCCAAGGCGGGCGGATTACCTGAAGTCAGGAGTTCAAGACCAGCCTGGTCAACATGGTGAAACCCTGGCTCTAATAAAAATATAAAAATTAGCCGGGTGTGGTGGTATGCACCTGTAATCCCAACTACTCAGTAGGCTGAGGTGGAAGAATCACTTGAACCCAGGGGACGGAGGTTGCAGTGAGCCAAGATCGTACCACTGCACTCCAGCCTGGGCAACAGAGCAAGACTCCGTCTCAAAATAAATAAATAAATACATACATACATACATACATAAAGGGGCTATACATGTATTTTTTGAACCACAGTCCCACTCTGTCACCTAGGCATGATCATAACTCACTGTAACGTTGAACTCCTGGGCTCAAGCAATCCTCCCACCTGGGCCTATCGAAGAGCTGGGATTACAGATGTGAGCCACCCTGCCTGGCCTAAAGGAACAATTATTATTATTTTATTTATTTATTTGAGACAGAATCTTGCTCTGTCTCCCAGGCTGGAGTGCAGTGCGTGATCTTGGCTCACTGCAACCTTTGCCTCCTGGGTTCAAGCAATTCTCCTGCCTCAGCCTCCTGAGTAGCTGGGTCTACAGGCACACACCACCACGCCTGGCAAATTTTTTGTGTTTTAGTAGAGACAGGGTTTCACCGTGTTGCCCAGGTTGGTCGCGAACTCCTGAGCTCAGGCAATCCGCCCGCCTCAGCCTCCCAAAGTGCTGGGATTACAGGCAGGAGCTACCGTGCCTGGGCTATTATTGTTATTATTTGAGACAGTGTCTCACTCTTTCACCCAGGCTGGAGTGTAGTAGCATGATTTCGGCTCACTCCAACCTCCGCCTCCCAGGTTGAAGCGTTTCTCATGCCTTAGCCTCCCAAATATCTGGGATTACAGACATGGGCCACCACGCCCGGCTAATTTTTTGTATTTTTAGTAGGAACGGGGTTTCACCATGTTGGCCAGGCTGGTCTCAAGCTCCTGGCATCAAGTAATCCTTCCGCCTCACCCTCCCAAATTGCTGGGATTACAAGTGTGAGCCACCGCGCCCAGCCTTTTATTTTGATTTATCTATTTATTTTTTTGAGAAATGGTCTCACTCTTCTCAGCCAGGCTGGAGTGCATTAGTGCAATTATGGCTCACTGCAGCCTTGTCTTCCTGGGCTCAAGTGGTCCCTCCACCTCAGCTTCAGCTCAGCAGCTGAGATTACTGGTGCCCACCACGAGGTCTGGCTAAATTTTTAAATTTCTTGTAGAGATGAGTCTTGCTATATTCCCCAGGCTTGTCTCGAACTCCTACACTCAAGTGATCCTCCCACCTCAGACTTCCAAAGTCCTGGGATTACAGGCATGAGCCACCACGCCCGGCCAAGGGGGTTTTTTTTTTTTTTTTTTTTGGAGACAGAGTTTTGCCCTTGTTGTCCAGGCTGGAGTGCAATGGTGCAGTCTTGGCTCACTGCAACCTCTGCCTCCAGGGTTCAAGTGATTCTCCTGCCTCAGCCTCCCGAGTAGCTGGGATTACAGGAGTGCGCCACCATGCCTAGCTAATTTTTGTATTTTTGTAGAGACCGGGGTTTCACCACATTAGCCAGGCTGGTCTTGAACCCCTGACTTCAGTTGATCCACCCTCCTCTGCCTCCTAACGCACTGGGATTACAGGCATGAGTCACTGCGCCTCACTCCTCCAGAGCTCTTGAAGATCTCCAGAGGAGGCCGCTTGGTCGAGCTGTGGTCTTGGGTGAGGGGATGCTGGGAAGGACACCAGGAAAGACCTTGACTCTTCCCTCCTCTCATCTCCTGCCAGTGGTCCCTCTGACTGACTCCAGTGGAAAGAAGAGGGCCCAAGTGGATCAACCTTCCAGGATCCAGGGTACAGTGAAGGGTGGAGAGTCTTACACACAGCCCCGGGAGGCATCATCTAATTTGCTGACCCAACCTGCCGACCCACTGTCACTCCATCAGCCTGGAATCCTTGGGAATCTCCACCCCATTGCTTGTGGGCTGGGGCCGTCATGCTCCTGATCCTGAGCTCTGCCCAGGGGATGAGGCCCTGTATCAGTCAGGAATCTCTGGTTTCGAGCAACAGAAACCAACTCAAGTCAACTGAATCTCAAAGCAGAGTTACAGGAAGAATCTGGAGGAGTCTGCAGAACAGACAGGAATGGAAGGGCGTGGCTCCCTTCCTGCAGTCAAGAGGCTGAGATGGGATGATGGCTTGAGCCTGGGAGGTGGAGGATGCAGTCAGCTGTGATCACACCACTGCACTCCAGCCTTGGTGACAGAGTGAGACCCTGTCTCATTTTTTGTTTTGTTTTGTTTTTGAGACAGAGTCCCGCTCTGTCGCCCAGGCTGGAGTGCAGTGGCGCGATCTCCACTCACTGCAAGCTCTGCCTCCCAGGTTCACCACATTCTCCTGCCTCAGCCTCCTGAGTAGCTGGGACTGCAGGCGCCCGCCACCATGCCCAGCTAATTTTTTTGTATTTTTAGTAGAGACGGGGTTTCACCGTGTTACCCAGGATGGTCTCGATCTCCTGATCTCGTGATCCGCCCGCCTCGGCCTCCCAAAGTGCTGGGATTACAGGCATGAGCCACCATGCCTGGCCGAGCCTGTCTCATTTTTCAAAAAATAAATAAATAAAGCTGGCTGGGTGCAGAGGCTCATGCCTGTAATCCTAGCACTTTGGGAGGCTGAGGCGGGCAGATTATTTAAGGTCAGAAATTCAAGACCAGCCTGGCCAACATGGTGAAACCGCGTCTCTACTGAAAATACAAAAAGTAGCCGGGCGTGGTGGTACGCGCCTACAATCCCACCTACTTGGAGGCCGAGGCAGGAGAATCACTGGAACTTGGGAGGCGGAGGTTGCAGTGAGCTGAGACGGCACCACTGCATTCCAGCCTGGACGACAGAGTGAGACTGTGTCTCAAAAAAAAAAAAAAAAAAAAGTAGACCGGAAGCCAGGTGGCTACAAAATCAAGTCCTCTTCAAGATGCAACTTGTGGCTGGGCGCTGTGGCTCACGTTTGTAATCCCAGCACTTTGGGAGGCCGAGGCGGGCGGATCACGAGGTCAGGAGATCGACACCACAGTGAAACTCCATCTCTACTAAAAATATTTTTTAAAAAATTAGCCGGGCGTGGTGGCGGGCGCCTGTAGTCCCAGCTACTCGGAGAGGCTGAGGCAGGAGAATGGCGTGAACCCGGGAGGCGGAGCTTGCAGTGAGCTGAGATCGCACCACTGCACTCCAGCACTCCAGCCTGGGTGACAGAGCGGGACTCTGTCTCAAAAAAAAAAAAAAAAAAAAGATGCAACTTGTCCCTTCATAGGAGAGACATCGGGCACAGGAAGGGACGCTGAACTGTCCCAGTCAGATGGGTGGCACAAGCCACTTTTTGGTTTTTTTTTGAGACAGAGTCATGCTCTGTCACCCAGGCTGGAGTTCAGTGGTGCAATCATAGCTCACTGCAGCCTCCGCCTCCCCGCCTCAAGCAATCCTCCCACCTCAGCCTCCCGAGTAGCTGAGACCACAGGCTCAAGCCACCACACCCAGTTAATTAAATATATGTGTGTGTGTGTGTGTGTGTGTGTGTGTGTGTGTATTTTGTAGAGATGGGGCCTTGCTATGTTGGCCCAGGCCAGTCTGGAACTTCTGGGCTCCAATGAATCTCCTGCCTCGGTCTCCTAAAGTGCTGGGATTACAGGCATGAGCTGCTGCGCCTGGCCACGAGTCAGTTTTCCAGGGACATCTGTAGCTGGGAGGGTGACCTGGGTTAGAGCAGAGGAAGTGTCCTTCTGAGAGGCAGCTACTTTCTGTCCCTGGTGCCACCTGGGTTTCCAGGGCTTTCCCATGTCAGAAAGGTCCTGCTCGGCAGGGGTCATAGCCATGTGTGGGCCACATCCCAAGGGCAGACAGATAACTGAACAGAAGCAGGCTCAGCCTGAAACTCTTTTATATACATGGTTTATTCCTTCCCAGCCCCAGACAAGCCCCAGGCACGCTCTGTAGGGGCATGGAGATGCCCACACCCCATCTCTCAGAAGCTGGGTCTCTGGAGACTGGGATGGGGAGAAGGGGGAAGCCCTAGCAAGACGCAGCTCCCCCTCGGCCTCAGCACTGCCCCCCCCCAGAGAGGGGACAGAGAAGGAAAAAAGAAGGCGACACAGGACTCGGATTCAAATACTCAGAAAGCCACACAATAGAAGACAAAAAGTAGCAAGCCCCCGAGAAAGCGGGGAAAAGGAGGAACCAGCGCCCGATCCCGCCCTCCTCCCAGCTGGGGCACTGCATCCCCAGTGGGGCAAGGGGTGGGACTGGGAGGAGAGGAAGGATTTGGGGGTGGAGGGGCTCAAGGCTGGACCCACCCTGCCCTTGGACTCCTGGGCTCAGGGCAAGTGAGGCCAGAGGGGCCCCTGCAGTTGGCAATGATGGGGCCAGTGGAGGCCTACAGCTTGGTCAGGTCCAGCTTCAGCTTGTAGGGTGGTGGGCTGTCCTCACAGGTGTGCGATGGCGGAGGGTACAGGGGCCAATCGGGCTCGATCATGAAGCCCTTGTGCTGCTCCAGGGTCAGAGGCTGCAGGAAGAGAGGGGAGGAGGAAAGTGGAGGGAGGGAGAGAGGCCGAGCCCCCAACCCTGACTGTCTCCTTCCCACCTCTGATTGTTTTATTTTTTTTCTTTTTTTGAGAGAGTCTCTCTCTGTGGCCCAGGCTGGAGTGCAGTGGCGCCATCTCAGCTCACTGCAACCTCCGCCTCCCAGGTTCAAGCAATTCTCCTTTCTCAGCCTCCCAAGTAGCTGGGACTACAGGTGCACGCCACCATGCCTAGCTAATTTTTGTATTATTAGTAGATATGGGGTTTCACTATGTTGGCTAGGCTGGTCTCGAACTCCTGAAATGATCTGCCCACCTCAGCCTCCCACAGTGCTGGGATTACAGGTGTGAGCCACCACACCCGGCCTTTTGTGTGTGTGTGTGTGTGTGTGTGTGTGTGTGTGTGTGTGTGTGTGTGTGTGTGAGAGATGGGGTCTTGCTCTGTTGTCCAGGCTGGAGTACAGTGGTGCCATCACAGCTCACTGCAGCTTTGAACTCTCAGGCTCAAGTGATCCTCCCACCTCAGCTTCCTAAGTAGCTGGGATCATAAACATGCACCTCCACGTCTAGCTATTTTTTTTTTTTTTTTTTTTTTTGAGATGGAGTCTCACTCTGTCGCCCAGGCTGGAGTGCAGTGGTGCGATCTCGGCTCACTGCAAGCTCCTCCTCCTGGGTTCACGCCATTCTCCTGCTTCAGCCTCCCGAGTAGCTGGGACTACAGGCACCCGCCACCATGCCTGGCTAATTTTTTTGTATTTTCAGTAGAGACGGGGTTTCACCGTATTAGCCAGGATGGTCTCAATCTCTTGACCTCATGATCTGACCACCTCAGCCTCCCAAAGTGCTGGGATTACACGCATGAGCCACCGTGCCCAGCCACGTCTAGCTAATTTTTAAATTATTCGTAATGACAAGGTTTCACTATGTTGCCCAGGCTCTGGGCATCACAGAGGTGTCACCAACACACCTGGGCACGATAGAGGTGAGGCCAACACCACAGAAGTGTGGCCACCTCTGACTTCATGTCACCCCAACTAAGAGTGGATGTTCTTCCCACCAATTCAAAGGGCAGTGAAGAAACTGGCCCAAGTCATGCAGCAAGTGTGAGGTCCTGGCTGGGTGAGGTGGCTCACGCCTGTAATCCCGGCGCTCTGGGAGGGCAAGGCAGGTGGATCACTTGAGCCCAGGAGTTCGAGACCAGCCTGGGCAACATAGTCCCCATCTCTACAAAAAATACAAAAATTAGCGGGGCATGGTGGCACGTGCCTGTGGTCCCAGCTACTCAGGAGGCTGAGGCAGGAGGATTGCTTGAGCCAGGGAGGCCGAGGCTGCAGTGAGCTGTGATCGCACCACTGCACTCCATCTGGGGTGAAAGAGTGAGATCCTGTCTCAAAAATATATATATAGGCCGGGCGCAGTGGCTCACGCCTGTAATCCCAGCACTTTGGGAGGCCAAGGCGGATGGATCACCTGAGGTCAGGAGTCCAAGACCAGCCTGGCCAACGTGGTGAAACCCCATCTCTACTGGGCGTGGTGGCCTGCCCCTGTATTCCCAGCTACTCTGGAGGCTGAGGCAGGAGAATGGCTTGAACCCAGGAGGCGGAGGTTGCAGTGAGCCGAGATGGTACCATTGCACTCCAGCCCGGGTGACAGAGCAAGGCTCCATCTCAAAAAAAAAAAAAAAAAATATATATATATATATATATATATGTATATATATATATGAAAAAAGAAAAAAAAAGTTTGAGGTCCTGGCCTCCATGGGAGCAGATGGCCAAATCCAGGACCAGCAAACAGCTCTCTCTACCTTCATCCCCTCCCTCGGCCCAGCGCCATTCACAGATCCCACCCACCTGGAACTTGAGGTGCTGGCCAGGCGCAGTCACCAGGGTGGAGCAGCTCAGCCACAGCATCACCAGCACGGAGAGGAAGAGGCAGCAGGCCAGGATCCAGCGAGGCAGACCCGAGCGCCTGCCCCGCCCGGCAGGCACCGCTCAGCTGCCCAGGCCGGGACCAGGGAGACCCGCACCTCCAGTCCCACCCCCCTCCCACCCCCAAGGTCCTGCCACCCACCGGGACATGCAACTGAGGAAGTCATTGTCCTGTGGCTCTTCAGACTCCACCTTGGCCTTGCTGCTTGTCTTGACTCGGATCTTGGCCTTCCTCACCTTGTCCAGGGGGCCTACAGGGTCTGAGAGATCAGCTACCACTCAGCGACCACCAAGTCTTTGCTAAGAGGCCACAATAACCATGACCAGGAGGGAGGAGGTCAGGACCTGGGGCATGGAGTCCTGGAATGGAGATCAGAGCCCTGGGAGATGGACCACAGAATGCTGAGAGAGGGACCATGGAACCCTGGGAGAGGGATCCTAGGAGATGAACCATGCAACCCTGGTGAACTGCAGAATCCTAGGAGATGAACCATGGAACCCTGAGAGATGGACCAAAGAACCCTGGGAGATGGACCCTAGGAGATGAACCCATGGAACTCTGAGAGACGGACCATGGAACCCAGGGAGATGGGCCACAGAACCCTGGGAAGTGAACCATGGATCCCTGGGAGGTGGACCACGGAACCCTGGGAGGCGGACCACGGAACCCTGGGAGGTGACCACAGAACCTGGGAGGTGGGCCACGGAACCCTGGGAGGCGGACCACGGATCCCTGGTAGATGGACCATGGAACCCGGGGAGATGGACCACGGAACCCTGGGAGGTAGACCACGGAACCCTGAGAAGTGGACCACGGAACCCTGGGAGGTGGACCATGGAACCCTGGGAAATGGACCATGGAACCCTGGGGGATGAGCCGTGGAACCCAGGACTTGAGAGATGGAGATCCCAATCCTAGAGGGTCTGTTTGCCAGGCCGACTCCTTGTGGCAGTAGGGCCACCCATGGAAGGAACACTGGTCTAGGTTGCACCTTACCCACATGCACCTCCAGGGCTTCAGGGTGGGAGCCTCGCCAGGTCACCTCCACGCGCTGCAGACGGCCCCCCTGGAAGCCAAGGCTCTCCACTACGGGCTGAGTCTGGGCCAGGAACAAGACAGCACAGAAAGGCTTGTGAGAACAGCACCCCTGGGCCCAGGCAGGCCCTCTGTGACTGCCATGTCCCACGCCCAGCTGATACCCAGTTCCCCTGGGTATCAGGGGTGGGCTTGATGTCAGGGATGTTGTTTTCTGCTTTCATGGGCTCCTCCATTTGTCTTAACCCCATCCTTTAGCTCCAGAAGTAGGAACATGATCCAGACCAAGCCAGTGAATTGCCTGAGAGATGGTCATACGATCCAGCCAGGGCCAATCAGAGTAAATCCCAGCTCAGTTAAAACCCCAGGGGGGGCCGGGGCAGTGGCTCACGCCTGTAATCCCAGCACTTTGGGAGGCCAAGGCGGGTGAATCACCTGAGGTCAGGAGTTCAAGACCAGCCTGGCCAACATGGCGAAACCCCGTCTCTACTAAAAATACAAAAATTAGGCGGGTGTGGTGGTGGCCGCCTGTAATCCCAGCTACTCAGGAGGCTGAGGCAGGAGAATCACTTGAACCTGGGAGGCAGAGGTTGCAGTGAGCTAAGATTGCGCTATTGCACTCCAGCTCAGGTAACAAGAATGAGACTCCATCTCAAAAAAACAAAACAACAACAACAACAACAAAAACAAAAACAAAAAAAACCCAGAGGGTTTGTAACCTAGAGCCTCTGGCATCCACCTTACTGCCAAGAAGAAGTAAATGCCTGGGAATGAAGCCACCACAGAAGAAAGCAGAGTCAAGGCATGGAGTGAGACACTGAGCCCCTGGATCCAGCTGTGCCTGAAGCTCACCCACTGTGGACTTTGCATCTCATGAGCTAAGAGCCAATGCATCCCATCTTCTTACCCTGCCCACCCATCTGCCACTCTGGCGTGGCCCCTGTCAGAGGTCTCACCTGAAACACTACCACCTTCCCATTGTCAGTCTGCAAGTAGTATGTCCAGGTGGAGGAGACAAATCCCTGGGCTGAGTTGACGAGGTCATTGCAGAGGGTGGAAAACAAGTCCAACAGGGAGAGGGCCCCACTTGGAGCCTCCAGGACCTTTCTCTGGTGAAAAAAGGTCCAAGACACAAAGATGGCACCAAAATAGGGCATTAACCAATGAATGGGAGGGGGCAGGGTGCAGTGGCTCACGCCTGTAATCCCAACACTTTGGAAGGCTGAGGCAGGCAGATCACTTGAGGCCAGAAGTTCGAGACCAGTCTGGACAACATCGTGAAACCCTGTCTCTACTAAAAATACAAAAATTAGCCAGGCATGATAGCGCACGCCTGGAATCTCAGCTACTCCAGAGGCTGAGGCAGGAGATTTGCTTGAACCCAGGAGGCAGAGGTTGCAGTGAGCCAAGATCACACCACTGAACTCTAGCCTGGGTGAAAGAGTGAGACTCCATCTCAAATAAATAAATGAATAAATAAACTAATAGTAGGGGAGCTAGGAGAATTCACTGGGATTGGATGTGGCTAAGTGATTTGGGCCAATAGGGCTTCTTATAGTGAACACAGATCTCAGAGTGGCAGTTGGCTTCCTGTGTACCCTTAGGGAAGTGGATTGTGCTCTCTGAGCCCTAAAATGGGTATCATTCTCTTCCCTCATGGAGTAGCCATGAAATTTCAACTAGAGGATGCCTGCCAAGTGCCTGGCACGGCACAGGCACTTAATGCGTAGTAGTCCCTATTACTAAAAATATCATCATCCTCATTATTCTTATTTTGACAGCGTCAAGACGGAGCTCTGATGGCCGGGCATGGTGGCTCACGCCTGTAATCCCAGCACTTTGGGAGGCCGACATGGGAAGATCACTTGAGGTCAGGAGTTCAAGATCAGCCTGGCCAACATGATTAAACCCTGTCTCTCCTAAAAATACAAAAATTAGCCGATTGTAGTGGTGGGTGCCTGTAATCTCAGCTACAAAGGAGGCTGAGGCAGGAGAACCACTTGAACCCAGGAGGCGGAGGCTGCAGTGAGCCAAGATTGCACCACTGCACTCCAGGCTGGGCAACAGAGCAAGACTTCATCTCAAAAAAATAAATAAATAAATAAGAGGGAGCTCTGAATTGGAAGGGCTGACAGTGCAGTGAGCTTTTCTGAACAGCAGTGAAAGCTGGGAAGGGGTGGAGGAAAATGGGGGAAGTGGGGAAAGGGCTTTCTGGGGAGTCCCAGCCCCTAGGTCTCTGGCTATGCTACATGACTTTCTGTGCCTCAGTTTCTCCTGATGCAGCATTGCTTGGACTACAATAGATGAGCCATTATTATTTC
Organism: Hylobates moloch; assembly: GCF_009828535.3. Classification (NCBI taxonomy): domain Eukaryota; kingdom Metazoa; phylum Chordata; class Mammalia; order Primates; family Hylobatidae; genus Hylobates; species Hylobates moloch. Next base: position 51,733,560 of record NW_026652287.1, on the reverse strand, counting down.
TCCCATAAGGCAGAGGCAAGCCTGCTCTACCCTGAGCCGAAGTTCTGAGCCCCTCTAGGTGACAGTGACCACCAGCTCATCACAGGGGAAGGGCTTAGACCAGCACCTGGCAGCTCTGGGGGCGCCTAAGATGAGTGAGATGAGGAGTGGCCACAGCTCTGGTGGCTTCAAATCTCACCCCTTGCACAGCCCTGTGTATGACCTGGGAGGTTGCCCCCTGGGCACTAAATGGGGGTGACATTGTCCCTTGTGCCTCCAAGTGACACAAAAACATTTGGGACAGGTTGAAGTCAGGCCCGAACCATGACAGATGTTTGATAAATGATGGCTGTTTTCTGCCACTTATTCCTCAAAACGTAGTGGGGCATGGGGGGCATTGTTGCATGTCACAGAGATGACAACTAAGGCTGGAGATATGACGGGGCTGGACGGAGGTTGCCCTGCAGGCCTGGTATAGAACGCAGAGTCTGGCAGAGCCTCTGCACGCAAATGAAGATTTCCCGTGGGGTGAAGCGGGTGGGGGTATTGGGAAAAGGGACCCCAGGCCGCAGTGGAAGGCCCACCTTCTGCTCCGGCTCAGGCTCCGCGGGCTGGCTCCAGCAGCCGTGGCTACAGGCCTGCTGCTCTGCCTCCTTCACATAGGCTTCCACGCAGGCTGTGGGAGGTGGGAGGGGGTGACTGGGGACCGCCCTTCCCAGGCCACCTCTCCCCACCCTGGCCCACCCTGCCGGCGGGCCCTCACCTGCTTCACACTCAGTTTGGGTGGCATTGGGCTTGGAGCTCCTGGCCACAAATCGGCAGATGGAGAAGAGGCGGCAGCCACGCTCGCAAGCGCTGATCAGAACGGCTCTGTCATAGGGAGACTCGGAGGCGCCCTCCAGCCCCGCCTGGGGGAGGGGAGGACAGGGAGCTGAGGCCATGGGGAGGGGCAGGAGGAGGGTGGGGGGACCGGAGCATTCAGGAGAGGCAGGGAAAGGCTTTCCCGATCCCCACCAAATCTAGCCAGATGGAGATGAAGTTGGCAGAGGCTACAAATATTAGTGGGGGCTCTTAGCGCTGAGGAGGGAGATGGGGAGGGAGCTCGAGAAGAGAAATGGACAGTGAAGGTGGAGGGAAATGAGCCTTCCCCCCACTAGGCTTTAGGGAGGAGGGGAGAGATGGAGAAGGATTCTCAGACCTGGAGAAGGAGGGGGAGGCTCGGAGGAGGGGGTTTTGGTCACACTCAGATCAGGCTTGAATCCTGGGGAGTGGTGGTATGAGTAGGGGCTGGTAGCTCTGAGTGGGGAGGGAACACGATGTGGAGAAGGAGGAATGAGGTGGGGGGACCATCAGGCCTGAGGGAGCTGGGGGTTGGGTGCTAGAGGGTCCTTACGCAGCAGAGTGCCGAGGGAGCCTGGGAGGTGGTATCAGCCCCTTATTGCAAGGACCTGCATCCCCAAGCACTCCCCCATCAGAGGGAACCCCAGCCCGTTCCCTACTGGAGAGATCTCCCCATTCCCGACCCCCACCTCCCCAGGGACACCCCCACCAAAGTCTCCTGCTGTCATCCAAGAGAAGCCCATCCCAACGCCTCCCCCTTCGGAGAGATCCCGCGTCCCCCGCTGGCACCTGGCACCGCACGCGCCTCACCTGCGAGGGCCGCGGGCCGAGGTCGCGGTCGCGGCACCGCAGCTGGCAGTTCTGCGTGTCCCCGAGCTGGGGGGCGAAGGGATCGCGGGCGGGCGGCGCGGAGGCGGCGGGCGGCGATGCCAACAGCATCAGCAGCAGCAGCAGCAGCAGCGGCGGCGGTGGCATCAGCGCCACCGCAGCCATGGCCGGGCGGAACGCAGGGGGCGCGGGGGACTCCGGCTCAGGCCGGGCACGGAGGATGCAGCGGCTGCGGTGGGGACCGGGGCGCTGACGTCACCCGAGCGAGGCAGCCTGGGAAAGGGGGGTGGGAGATGCGGAGAGCGGGCGGGGGAGCTGCGCTGCCGCACCCGCGGGGTGCGGGTCGGGCGGGGCAGGTGCATCGCGGCCCCCACCGTCTATCCCATCGCGGGGGTCCCAGGACACCTCCCTGGTGCCCACGGGAGGGGGATCTCTGCTGGCGCTTGGGGCCAAAAGGAAATATATAGGGGGATGGGATGGAGTGGGCTATTCGCCAGGGGTGTCGAGGGGAGCGGAGAGCCTGGCGGAGGAGGCGACGTGTGAGCCGACCACGCGGGAAAGAGGAGAAAGGGGTGTCCAGGCTACAAGGGTCAGCGAGGATCCTGAGGCGAAGAGCTTGTTGCAGGAGGAGGGAGGGCAATGGGGCTGAAGTCCAACCAGGGAACCGAGAGGGAGGAAGGTGAGAGCCGCAGGACCCGGCAGCTGAGGCCTGGCATATTCTCCTTTGACACCCAGGTTAGAAAGGAGACAATTTGTGCGCAGTTTGCCTCCTCTGGGAAGCCCTCTGAGCCCCTCCCTTGCTCCTTCAGCCTCGACTCCCTCTGGCCCAGCCCTGATCCACTGACCTAAGGGATCTGGCCCTGTCTCTCCAAGGCTGGAGACCCCTGGGCTGGGGCTTAGTGGGAGTGGACACAGAGGTAGGCTCAGGAGCAAGGGGAGGGGGTGATGCTAAACTGTCTAATTCGCATGGGAAAACGGAGCAAATAGCGACACTTCTGACTTCCATAACCATCACACCCCAGGGCGATGGACTGTAGCCCCAGGAGCCGAATCTCGGTTAGGGGGTCCCCCCAGCTTCCTCTCCGCCAGGCACGGGAGTGGGGACGCCCCTCTAAACCCTGATCCTCTGCAAAGATGCCCCCGCTTTCGCTGGCATGGCTGGCGCAGGTGCCTGCAGCGCCGCGCAGCAGCCCGCAGGTCCCCTACCTACGCTCCGCCCCCGCAGACGGGGCGGCAGCCTCGCAGGGTCGGCGGGTCAGAGGGCGGCTCAGGTTCCGGCCCGGGAGGAGGGTGTCCCAGGTGGGGGCCTGGCGCACCCCCTCCTCCGGCCTGCGGCCGCGCTTTCATCTCAGCGGCCCCCAGCCGGCCCCCACGTGGCTTAATCAGGCGCGGCTGTGCCTGGCGGACCCCGAACATCTGGATCCCGGTGCGGCCCCTCCCCCGCCCCGCCCCTCCCCTCCCCTCCCATGCTGCCGCTGCGACCCGGCGGCTAGGGCCTCCAGCCCGCAGTTTGCGCCAGAATCCAGCAGGAGAATTCCGCTTCTAACCCACCCGCGCGCCAGGCCCGCACCTTGGGAAACAGCCCTGTGCGTTATGACCAATACTGTCCCCCATTTCACAGGTGGGAAACTTAGGCTCCGGGACGCTTTGGCAAAGTCAGGATTCAAGCCCACACATGTTAATTCCAGAGGCCCGCGCGCGCCTAACCCCTCCACAATTACTGTCCTTCATTCATTCCAGCAAAACACTTTTTCTTGCAACAACCGTATAAGATAAGGTACCCGTAGCGTTGCCCTTTTATATGGGTGAGGAAACTGACGCTCAGACTGCAAAGTGGTTCTGTCCAGGTGACAGGGAGAGAAGCAAAGAAAAGCTGGCAGAGCCCTGTCAATGATGGGAGGGGACCTTCAGGCATTGCTTAAAGCGCATCCGGGAGGAGGGACACCCCGCGCCCTTTTGCAGAAGGAGAAACTGAGGCTAGAGGAGTGGGTCTATCACCCAGGTCGCCTGAGGGGAGAAGTGAAAGAGGTTGATTGCTGCCCACCCAGCCCCCTTTCCGCTGCACTAGGCCGCTGGGGGGTGAGCGGAAAGAGGACTTGACCCCGGCCCCCAAGGTGAGCCCCCGCGCCCCTCCTGCTGTTCCCGGGGGAGCCGGTCCAGGTGAGGGGCGGGAGGGCCGGCGGGCGGCCAGGGTCGGGTTTCAGGAAATCCGCCGACATTCCTTCGGGGCTTAAGAGGGAAAGTTGACTCGGCGCCGCCCTCGCCCCCCCCCCCACTTCCTACCCCCCGGGGCGGCCTGGCCGGGGGCGGCAGACTGGGGGCGCTGAGGCCGGCCTGGGCGTGAATCAGCGGCAGGCCAGGCGTCCGGGAAGCCACAGCAGCCGAGGTCAAGGCGGGCAGCGGACAAGCACCCTTTGTCCCTTGCCGCCCTCACCACGACCCTGCTGACCCCCACCTCCAAGCAGGGTACAGGCTAGGGAGGAGGCAGAGCACCATGGCGCCGGTGGTGGTTGCTGAGAGTTGGGGGAGGAAGGAGGGATGTGGCTGCCCCCCTAAAGCAGCTGGTGCCTCCTGGCACCCAGACTTCAGAGGCTTCTCAGGGTACAGATGGGCAGGGAAACTGGCCTCCCTGGGGCAGGCCTGCAACTTCCCAGGCAGGTCCCCTAGGCAGGTCTGCAACTCCCCAGGTCCCGCCTCCAGTGCCTGAAGTCCAGAGTGCATTAAACTGAGGATCCGGCATCGCTTCTCTCCAGGCTCAGCCTCCAGGGCGGAAATTATAAAGCCTAGGTACACACAGGCCCCACTTTCCTGTGCCACAGACCCTGAACCAGGTGTCCAGACCCTCACTGCCCCTTAATTTCTGAAAGCACCTGCCTGGAACACCAGGTAGCTAATCCCATACTGGGGGGCCCTGAGCACGGGGCTTTCAGAATGGGAGAGGCAGCTCTCAGCCTTCCTCACTCCCAGTGGTTGCGGGTCCCCACAGGACCCTGAAGGTGCCATTTCCACTGCCCCCTCCCTGGTGCCCCCTCAGTGCCCTGGAATCACGAGGGAGCTGGGGATGGAGGGCCCCCCCAACCTAATACCTCTCATCTAGAGGTGACCTTGGAGTGGAGGGTGCAGGACTAAGGAGGGGTCCCTCCCCCAGCCCAAGGGGAGGCCCTCCCTCCTTCTGCCCCTTATACATTCCCAGCCAACTTCAAGGACTTGGGTCAATATTTGCCAGAAGTTCCGTTGACGCTAGCTCCCTTTGTCCTCAAGGAGATGATGGAACTGGGGAGGAAGGGGTTAAACTTCTGGGAGCCCTAAGGTCCGGGAAGGATGCACTCTGGGGTCAACTCCGTTTCCCTGAAGTCAAAGGTGTGGGGTAAAGGTCACCCAAGGGCAAAGGTCACTCTCCAGGGTGGGGCTGGGCAGGATTGGAAAATGGTCCTTCCCTTTCTGTTGGTAACAAGAAAGGGATGTCTACTGGCTAGGGTCACACAGCAAGACCGAGAGTGTGAGCCAGGCTAGGACCCCAGGCAGCATGACTTGCTGGGACTGAGTTTTCTTGCTACTTGGAGGGAGTAAGAGTTCTCCATCCTTTACTTTTACAAATATTTAGTGAGTGCCTCGCTTTCAGCCCTCACTGGGCCCACCAATGGGGTCCAAAGGGGCTGAGGCTGCCCACGGTCTAAAGAAAATCAGTTGCACAATAAATTAAATGGTTGGAAGAGTTGTGTTTCAAAAACAATAAAACAAAGTGAAGGAGAGCGATAGTGCTGGGGCAAGGGTGGAGGGCCTCTCTGAGGAGGTGCCACTGGACCTGTGACCCAGTGGAAGAGAAAGGGCTAACTGGGGAAGATGTGGCGAACAGCATTCCAGCAGAGGGAACAGCCAGTACGCAGAGGCCCTTCGATAGTAACAAGCCTGGTATGTTTGGGGAAACGGGGCTCCAGTGGCTGGGGCGGAATTAGGGAGAGCAGAGGGAAGAAGAGGAGGGGAGAGGATGGCGAGAGGGTGGCAGGGCAAAGATCTGCTTTTTCTTCTTTTAAAAGCTCCCTCTGCCTGGTGTGCCGAAAAAGGCAGAAGGGTTATCAGGGAGGCCCTGGAGAAGGCCGGGAAGCATCCCTGAGGGAGACCGTGGGGCCTGGATCTGAATGGGGTGGGGAGAAGGGGTCAGCGTCTCAGAATGGAGATGTGTTTTGGAATCAGAGCCAACAGGATTTGCTGATGAATTGGACATAAGGGATGAGCGAAGGAGAGAGTTGTCACGTGCGCTTCCAGGTCTCTGGCCTGAGCACCTGGATGGATGGGGGAGCCCTTTCCCCAAACCAAAATGACTGGAAGAGAAGCAGAAATGGAGGAGGGGAAAAAATCAAGGTTTTGCTCCAGAAGCCTGAAGTCCTCCCAGGAGGGGGTGAGGCGTCTCTACCCACATAGAGAGCATCTGCAAACAGGAGCCATGGGGGAGTAGTGGTGAGTATCCTAAAAACTCAATTCCAGCCAAGAACTGCCACCTCCACTTAACCCTCTGGGTCCCCTGGCAGGTGGGACTATGGCTCCATGTTTCAGAGGAGACAAGCAGACCTGGGGGTCACCTCTGCCCCAGATATCCTCCAGTGCTGTGCTAAGGGCTTGGATTGTAGAGACTTCTGCTGCCCTGAGTCTTCTCACAGAAGCTCCTAGGCTGGGTGGCGCCCACTGTGCAGAGGAAGAAACTGAGGCACAAAAGGCCTGGTTTCCCTAAATAAATGGCAGCGTCTCTCTTTGTCTGTCTTCTCCATCCAGAGTTCAGACGGAGCAGGGGCGCCCTGGGCCCCTATAGGCTCCCATCCCCCAATCTTGTTTTTTGATAGTCTGGAGTCTGAACTGGAGATTTAAGTAGGAGAGGGTGGGGCTTCAGTCTTGGGCAGACAAATGGGGGCTCCTGAGCCCCCCTCAGACACTTTTACCCCCTTGGCTGGTTGGGGACCGGGAGAGAGAATCCAGGCCTCTAAGGGACTCCTGGAAAAGGGGACTTGGAGCCGTTCCCTTCCCTGGGCGCTGCAGCTGGGGGCGGGGCTGCGACCCAAAGTGGGTAATTGCACCCCCCAACTCTCATTTCAGGCACCCCCATCCGCAGCAGCCTTGGAGGCCAGGAACCCTTTATTCCTGGGCGCCCGCATCGGGTGGGGACCGGGAGGAGGGAGATGAGACGCCCGGACCGGGAGGGGTCCCGAAACTCCAGCAATGGCCAAAAATAATAACACGGAGAAGGCTCTTTGCGCAAAAGAAGGAAGACAAACTATGCGTCGCTCCGGGCAGCCGGCGTTACCTGGAGTCGGCGGGCGGTGGCCGCCGGAGCGATTACTCACCGCGTGGCGCACCCCACCCGCGGGCCGCTGAGTGGATTTTTCCGTCGCGGGGTGTGAATAGGGGAGAGCTTCTTACCTCTCTCCTCCTGGGAATCCCTTACTGCGGTGCGGGACCTAGTTCCCGCGCAGGCCTGGGTCCCCGCTCCCACAGGGGACTACATTTCCCCGTCTGCCCACGCAAGAGCTCCCTCCCGAGACCCCCGGGGCGCCCAGAGCAACCTCAAACCCATCCCGCGCGCGAAAGGGACAGCGCAGCCAGGGCGAAGGCGAGGGACTCCGTGCCTTCCTGCTTTTTCTTCTTTCTTCCAGCAAAGCCTGGGGCCGAGGCTACTCGCGGAGAATCGAAAAGAGGCTGGATGAGGTGGGAGGGCTGGGACCCGCGCGCCGAGGGCGTGGAGCTGGGGGTGACTTTTAGGCCCCCGGGGAGGCTGAGGGGCTGGAGACAGGGGTAGGCGGGACTCAGGGACCGCTCGGTCGGGGGGG
>NW_026652287.1:51664450-51725767 GCF_009828535.3 Hylobates moloch | reverse complement strand
GCGGGGCCGGGCAGGACCAGCGGCGCATTAGCGCCTTGTCAATTCGGCTGCTCAGACTTGCTCCGGCCTCGGCATCCACGTCCAGCTACGTGCGGGCGGCCTGGCCCGCGCCCTCCCGCGCCCTGCGCCACCGCCGCCAGCCGCGCGCCCCCGGCAGCGCCGGCCCCATGCCCGCCGGCCGCCGGGGCCCCGCCGCCCAATCCGCGCAGCGGCCCCCGCCGTTGCTGCCCCTGCTGCCGCTCTGCGTCCTCTGGGCGCCGCGAGCCGGATCAGGAGCCCGTGAGTACCCGGCGCCCCACTCCTTCCCCCCTGCCAGAGGAGAGGGCGGGCGCCCTGGGGGCAGCCGCGCGGGGAGGGGGCGCGGGCGCCACCTGGACGGCCGGGGAACAAAGGAAGGCGCCCCCGGCGCAGCCCTCGGGGCGCCCTCACCTGCGGGGCACACGGCTCCGCAGTCCACTGTCCAGAGAGTCCTGCTTCCGCGCCCGAGGCCCTGTTACCTGGGCAGCTGGGCCGAGGGCGCCAGGCCAGGCCCCCGGGGGCTGGGGGGATCGCGGCCTCAGACCCTCTGCACGCCAGGACGTGGCGGGCGCACGCGTCTGCTTGGGTGGACTCTGAGCCGCTGGAACTGCAGGGCACCGCTCCCAGGCGGGGGCGCACGCGGTTGACGCGCTGGGTGCGGGCCCCCAGCGGGCCCCCCCAGGCGGAGGGATGAGCCCCACGGGGAGGGCGGGGCTGCAGGGGGGCCGCTCTGGCCTCCTGGCGCGCAGCCCGGGGTCCCCGGGGACTTGTCTCTCCACGGGCCGGCGCCACCGCCCTCCCCCTGCGGGACCCGGCGCACGGGGGTCCGCGGAGTCTCCGCCACCGGCGGCGCTTAGAACCGTTTTCAGCCAGGCTGCGTCGAGCGGAGAGCCTCCAGCGAGAGGAATCTTTGTGAGCGAGTGGGTGAGAGGGAGAGGGAGCGGGAGCCAGTGAGTCCGGGCACCAGCGGGCCCAAACTTTGAGGGGGCCCACTGGGAACCCGCTGCCCTACGGGCCAAGACCCCCGCTCTGGAGAGACTTCTGGCCTCTGGCACTCTGGGGCCCCCCATCCAAGGAACACCCCCGCAAGGATACGTCTCCGTATCCAGACCCGCTCTGGGACACACCCAGAGACACACAAAGAATCACACTGGCTTGTGGCCCGTCACCCTCGCCCTCAAACTCGCGCACACTGCATCCCAGATGCACATTCGCACACCATCGCGGACGCACACACATTCCATCCCCGACACACACATTCACGGTCACACACATCCCACAGGGGAGGCGACCCAGGGGCACAGAGGGAGGCACCACTCGCCCCAGACGTTCAGTCACTCCACGCACCCGATCCAAGGCGCACGGGCCACCCTGGGGGTCGCCGGGCACACACTGCTCCCAGGCTCACCCACCCCGTGCTGGGCTGTTTGCGGGCTGCCTGTAGGGCTCCTCCTGGAAGGTGCAGGGTCCGGGCATCCTCTAGGGGCACTTGCTGAAAGCCTGGCTCTCCCCTGGCTTTCAGGTGAGGGGCTACCTCGGGCCCTCCCAGGGCCCCTGACGGCTCTGCCAGGCGGTGGGCAGCGCCTGTGAGTGCCACTGTGAGCGCCAATCTTTGTTTTCAGCCAGTAGAGCAGCAGGCGAAGGTGTAGGGGGTGGGGGGGCATTGTAAGTGTGTTTTTTCCTTTAAGGGGGGAAGAAATTAAATAAAAGATTCTCACACCTCGGCAATATGTTTCTACTTACGGTGTGTCTTAGCACCTGACCAGCAGGCGGGTGGGTCGTAAAGTGTCTGCAGGTACCAGCGGGACTGGAGATGGGGACCCCCGTGGGGACCCTGGGATGGAGGCCACCCTTCCGCCCTGCTTGCAGAGAATCTCACACTTTTCCCTTTTAAAACACATGGTGTTCCTTTTTAATAACGGCAGTGGCTCCAGATTGGGAAAAGAGGAGAGAAAAAACTTTTAAAGGCCCCAGCTCTGCGGGAAAGGAGGGGAGGCAGGGAGTGAAAAGGGGGCCGTTCAAAAGCCCAGCCTAGGGATCTGCTTTGGGGAGCCCTCTAGGAGGCCCTCCAAACCAAGCCAAGCCCCCACCAACTCCGGCTCAGTGGGCTGTTCCCAGCTGCTCCCCCGCCTGGCCTGGAGTGCGTGCATCCCAGTCCCCAGCGCCTTAGCCCATTGTTTGTGGAGGCCTGGAGGGAGTGCCTAGTCAGCCGGGACCCCAGAGCTGGGAGGAGCTGTCATCTTTGTAGTTCCTGGGGGCTTCAGGCTTCTGAGCCCTCTGGACACTGGATTGCAATCACATCTCATTGATCTCCCCAGCAAGTAGAACGTATTTCTCTTCCCATTTTATGGAGGAGAAAATTGAGAACTGGAGAGAGGGGAAGTCAATTGCCCAGGTTCTCCCACTGGGGTTGCGCCCATATCCCGGGAGGAGAAAGTGTCCTTCTGACCTTACCGGCTGGGGCTAAGGGGGTGGGAGATTGGCCTGTCCAGGCCCGCCTGGCCTTACCTTCCCCCCACAACCCGTCGCCGCCCGGTGTCCCCCGCCCAGCCCCGGGAGGGCAGCTGCAGCTGCTGGCAAGTGAACCACGCCAGCCCAGGCCAGGCGGGTGTGGCAGAGGGGCAGCGCCCCCCAGCCAGGACCCCCCAGAGAGCCCCTTCCTGCCCAGGCCATGATGGCGGGTGGGGGGGCAGGAGGGGCGAGACCCACTCTAGAAGAGCTGAGAGGGGCCTGGGGTCTGGGCAGGCCTGGCCGTGCCTCCCACTCTGTTGGGGGGGCCCAGGCAGGAAGCGGTGGGTGGGCCGGGGCAGAGACGCTGGCACGCCCGAGTTCATGCAGAAGGAATTCCGAATTAGCGGGCGGCTGGCTGCCTGGGACCTCCAGGGCGGCCCCCTGGCCCCCAGCCCCCCGCCCCCCTCGGCCGCCCCCGCCTCCTCGGCTCTGGCCCGCTCAGCCGGCTCCTTCGCACGGACGCGGAGACCTCCGGCGAGCCCTGGGCCAAGCCCCAATCGCAACTGCGATTCCAGGCTCCAGCGAGACAGAGCTCTCGAGCCAAGTTTGCCCCGGAAAATCATCAGGGCCGGCCTAAGAACCGTGTCCACCCCACCTCGCCCATCTGGGGCAGTGAGGGCAAGTGCAGGGCAGCGCTGGCATTCAGGGGGCCTCCCTGGGGGACGGGATCACTCTGTCCTTGGCTGCCATCTCTGCGAAGCTGGGCTGCCCCTGCCTCCTGCAGTCCCTTCTTCCAGCCGCCTGGGGAGTCCTTTTAATGCAAATCTCACCTCATCCCTCCCTCCCCGGCTGAGAACCCTGGAATCCCTCCTCCCCGCAGGTCAGGGTCTCTGACCTCTCAAACCTCATTTCCTACCGCTTCTGCCCCAGGACCTTGGCACTTGCAGCTCCCACTGCCTGGACATGCTCTGTTAGATAATGTCACAGCTACTTCTCTTACTTTATTCAGGTCTCTGCTCAAAGGTCACCTCCCCAGACAGGCCTCCCGAGCTTCTGCTGCTGCTCTGTCTTCCTCCGGCCCCTGCTTTACCTTCTCCCGTAGTTATTGTCTTAGATATTTATTTATTCCTTCTTCCTGCTGCTTCCTTGGATTTGATGCCCACAAGGGCAGGACTTTTGTGTGTATTGGGCATCACCCCAGTGCCCACAGATCCTGACACACTATAGGTACCCTGTGAATGAACAGATGAACGCGTGAACGAACAAAGGAGTGGATGAGTCTTTACAACCACTCTGTGTGGAACGAGAAGCCCCTTTCCAGAGGCTCAAAGAAGTAAAACACTGAGGCCGGGCACGGTGGCTCACGCCTGTCATCCCAGCACTTTGGGAGGCCAAGGCGGGTGGATCACTGGAGGTCAAGAGTTCAAGACCAGCCTGGCCAACATGGCGAAACTCCGTCTCTCCTAAAAATACAAAAATTAGCTGGGTCCGTGGAGGTTATGGTGAGCCGAAATTGTGCTACTGCACTCCAGCCTGGGTGACAGAGTGAGACTCTGTCTCAAAAAAAAAAAAAAAAAAAAAGTAAAACACTGAGTCAGGCTGGGGGCATTCGAGTCCGGGTCAACTTGGTTTAAAGATCTCATGGGAAAATATTGTCTCCAACAGTATTTTCACTCCTCTCAAACAACCTCATGAGGTTTGTTTTGTTGGTTTTTATAAATTTAAATTTAAATTTTTTGTTTGTTTTTTGAGACAGGGTCTCACTGTCACCCAGGCTGGAGTTCAGTGGTGCAGTCATGGCTCACTGCAGCCTCAACTTTGCTGGAGGGCTCCAGCGATCCTCCTGCCTCAACCTCCCAAGTAGCTAAGACCACAGGCATGGGCCACCACCCCCTCCCCACCTGGCTAATTTTTGTATTTTTGGTAGAGACAGGGTTTCACCATGTTGCCCAGGCTGTCTCAAACTCTTGACCTCACGTGATCGTCCCACCTCAGCCTCTCAAAGTGCTGGGATTACAGGCGCGAGCCACCACACCCAGCCAACCCCATGACATTGATGCCATGATGCCCACTTCCCAGATGGGAAAACTGAGACTCAGAGAGGCATCGGGAGGTTGGCCTGTGCACCCCCTCCTCCTTCTCTGGGCCTTGGTTTCCCTATGGACAAAATAGGTTCTTCTTAGGTTCTGGTCTCCAGAAGGGGAACTCCTGGGCTGCCCTGATGGCCAGCAGGAGAGGAGGCATCAACCACCCATGGGCGTCCCCAAGGTTCCTGTGTCTAGTACCCGACTCACACACAACCTGGTTCAGGAAGTTGTTCCTTTCCCCTCTGACTTTCACAATAGCCCACGAGACAAAGAGCTTTCTCGTTCCCACTTTGCAGATGAGGAAAACCGAGTGGAGGGAAACAGCGATGATGTCAAGTCCCTTTGGATGGGAGTTGGGGATGTGCAGTTTGCCAGGGCTGCCTTTAGTTCCAGAGGTAGGCAGTGTGGAGCAGAACTTTGGAGACCAGAAAATCTGGGCCTAACTAGTATGGCCTTCCCTCATTCCAGGAAGGAAACTCCATCTTTCAGAGCCGGAGTTTTTTCATCTTTAACATAAGCAGATTGGCCGAGAAAATGGAAGTAAAGTCTTAGCCCAGTATTCAGAACACAACAAGTGCTCAATAAATGGTGCTGTTAGGCTGGGCGCAATGACTCACGTCTGTCATCCCAGCACTTTGGGAGGCTGAGGTGGGTGGATCACTTGAGGTCAGGAGTTCGAGACCAGCCTGGCCAACATGGCGATACTTCGACTCTACTAAAAATACAGGCTGAAAAAAAAAAATACAGGCTGGGCGCGGTGGTTCACCCCTGTAATCCCAGCACTTTGGGAGGCTAAGGCAGGTGGATCACAAGGTCAGGAGTTCGAAACCAGCCTGACCAGCACGGTGAAACCACATCTCTACTAAAAATACAAAAATTAGCCGGGCACGGTGGTGTGTGCCTGTAATCCCAGCTACTCGGGAGGCTGAGGCAGGAGAATCGCTTGAAACTGGGAGGTGGAGGTTGCAGTGAGCCGAGATAGTGCCATTGCACTCCAGCCTGGGTGACAGAGGGAGACTCTGTCTCAAATAATAATAATAATAATAATAATAAATGGTGCTCTTGGCCAGGTGCGGTGGCTCATGCCTGTAATCCCAGCACTTTGGGAGGCCGAGGCGGGCAGATCACCTGAGGTCAGAAGTTCGAGACCAGCCTGACCAACATGGAGAAACCCCATCTCTACTAAAAATACAAAATTAGCCAGCTGTGGTGACACATGCCTGTAATCCCAGCTACTTGGGAGGCTGAGGCAGGAGAATCACTTGAACCTAGGAGGGAGGTTGCAGTGAGCTGAGATCGCGCCATTGCACTCCAGCCTGGGCAACAAGAGCAAAACTCCATCTCAAAAAAAAAAAAAAAAAAATGGTGCTCTTCATGATTCAAGTAAGGGTCAGGGCTTTCATTTTAAGCAGTGCCCTTCCCCCACAGAAACACCTACTATGTGTGAGGCTCTGGGAGTACCACGGGAAGAACGCACAATCTTTTGTTTCTAGTTGCCAAAAAAGAAAAACAAAATGAGAATGAAAAATAAAGAATGCTAGGCACTGAAGCTCATGCCTGTGATCCCAGGACTTTGGGAGGCCAAGGTGGGAGGATCACTTGAGGCCAGGAGTTCAAGACTGGCCTGAGCAAACTAGCAAGACCTCATCTCTAAAAAAATATTTAAAAATCAGCCAGGCATGGTGGTGCATGCCTGTAGTCCCAGCTACTTGGGAGCTGAGATGAGGGAGGATTGCTTGAACCCAGGAGATCGAGGCTGCAGTGAGCTATGATCACACCACTGCACTCCAGCCTGGCCGACAGAGCGAGACCCTGTTGCTAAAAAAATAAAAAGCAGGCCCGGCGCGGTGGCTCACGCTTGTAATCCCAGCACTTTGGGAGGCCGAGGCGGGCGGATCATGAGGTCAGGAGATTGAGACCACGGTGAAACCCCGTCCCTACTAAAAATACAAAAAATTAGCCAGGCGTGGTGGCGGGCGCCTGCAGTCCCAGCTACTCAGAGAGGCTGAGGCAGGAGAATGGCGTGAACCCGGGAGGCGGAGCTTACAGTGAGCCGAGATTGCGCCACTGCACTCCAGCCTGGGCTACAGAGCGAGACTCCGTCTCAAAAAAAAAAAAAAAAAAAAAAGTAAGTAAATAAATAAATAAATAAATAAATAAATAGCAAAGCGTGCCTGGGCGTGTTGGCTCACTCCTGTAATCCCAGCACTTTGAGAGGCCGAGGGAGGTGGATCACGAGGTCAGGAGTTCAAGACCAGCCTGGCCAATATGGTGAAACCCCGTCTCTACTAAAAATACAAAAGTTAGTCAGGCATGGTGGTGCACACCTGTAGTCCCAGCTACTCGGGAGGCTGAGGCAGAAGAATTGCTTGAACCCAGGAGGCGGAGGTTGCTGTGAGCCAAGATTGTGCCACTGCACTCCAGCCTGGGTGACAGAGCGGGACTCCGTCTCAAAAAAAAAAAAAAGCAAAGCATAGTGTTTGTCATAACAATGTGCTAAGCAAGAGTCACTTGGATCTGAATGAGCCTGTATGCCCGAGTTGTGTGACCCCTCAGAGAATCTTAAGCATGTCAGTGATGAAGAGTTTTGGAAGGATCCAGTGTTGGAGTCAGACAGACCTGGACAACTCCAGGTCTGTCAGTTTGGCCACCAGTGTTGCCCTGGGCATTTAACCCAACTGATCTTCACCTTCCCTATCTGTAAAACGGGGGACAATCATTAGCAGCGTCTTCTCAGGACCACCATGAACCCTGGAGGTCCTGGCATGGTTGGGGGCTTGGAGGGTCCCCGCCCTGGCCTGACACGTGCTCCTTTTTGACCCCAGACACAGCTGTGATCAGCCCCCAGGATCCCACGCTTCTCATCGGCTCCTCCTTGCTGGCCACCTGCTCAGTGCACGGAGACCCACCAGGAGCCACCGCCGAGGGCCTCTACTGGACCCTCAACGGGCGCCGCCTGCCCCCTGAGCTCTCCCGTGTGCTCAATGCTTCCACCTTGGCCCTGGCCCTGGCCAACCTCAACGGGTCCAGGCAGCAGTCAGGGGACAACCTCGTGTGCCACGCCCGTGACGGCAGCATCCTGGCTGGCTCCTGCCTCTATGTTGGCCGTAAGTCGGCACCC
This sequence comes from Hylobates moloch, assembly GCF_009828535.3. NCBI lineage: Eukaryota > Metazoa > Chordata > Mammalia > Primates > Hylobatidae > Hylobates > Hylobates moloch. The sequence goes on along the minus strand of NW_026652287.1, from coordinate 51,718,090 downwards.
AGGACACCCTAGGGGTAGCTCTTGGGAGCGGCATCTCCCTCTGGAGTGAGGCATGAATCGTGGGTCTTCTGGCCTAGGGATGAGCTGTGGGCACACTGCCATGGCTATGCAGGTCTTTGAGGTGGGAATGAGAACCTGGAGACCCGGTCGGGCAAGGTGGCTCATGCCTGTAAGCCCAGCACTTTGGGAGGCCGAGGTGGGTGGATCACTTGAAGCCAGGAGTTCGAGGCCAGCCTGGCTAACATGGCAAAACCCCATCTCTACTAAAAATACAAAAATTAGCCAGGCGTGCTGACAGGCACCTGTAATCCCAGCTACTTGGGAGGCTGAGACAGGAGAATCGCTTGAACCTGGGAGGAGGAGGTTGCAGTGACCTGAGATGGCACCATTGCACTCCAGCCTGGGGGACAGAGCGAGACTTTGCCTCGAAAAAAGAAAAAGAACCTGGAGATCGAGTCACTAGCCTCTCAAGAGCCCTTGCAGGTGTCACACCAACTGTGCTGGCATTTCTCAGCACAGGGCTGAAACTGTCCTATCTGCCCTCCTTCCACTCCAAGGTGGGGGCCTGGTGGGTGGGCAGCAACCGCTCGGCCCCAGCTCAGCTAGTCCAGACCCTCAGCCTGCTTCCTGCACCCTCCCCTTCTCCCAGTGCCCCCAGAGAAACCCGTCAACATCAGCTGCTGGTCCAAGAACATGAAGGACTTGACCTGCCGCTGGACGCCAGGGGCCCACGGGGAGACCTTCCTTCACACCAACTACTCCCTCAAGTACAAGCTTAGGTTGGTGGTGGCCTGAGGGCGATGTGTGTGTCCCAGGCTGGCTGCGTGACCTTGACCAACGCGGACCCTCTCTGAGCCCCCATGTGCTGTCTGCACCCTGAGGCTGCCATGGTGAGGTCTGGGGGCCAGAAGGAACCCTCATGCGTCCTGTCGCCCTCCCATCCCCGCAGGTGGTATGGGCAGGACAACACATGTGAGGAGTACCACACAGTGGGGCCCCACTCCTGCCACATCCCCAAGGACCTGGCTCTCTTTACGCCCTATGAGATCTGGGTGGAGGCCACCAACCGCCTGGGCTCCGCCCGCTCCGATGTGCTCACGCTGGATATCCTGGATGTGGGTGAGCCCCCAGTGTCCACTAGGCCCCTCCCTCGGCACCAGCCCCGCCCACCGAGCATCCCGAGGGGTCCCCTGCACCTTCTCATTTTTCCTAGGGTCCCCCCTGCCCCTCCCCAGCCCGGCAACTCCCGGGTTGTCCCTGCTGGTCGGAGGGAAGGTAGGTAAGTAGCTGAGCATCCGCTCATCAGTCTGCAGCCCCCAGAAACAGCCAGGATACCCCCACTCCACGGAGAACACCTGGCCTGGCCACCTCCCCCTCGGCAGCCCAGGTGTGCAGGAGGGGGCCCTGGGGAGAGGGGAGGGGGCGCCCAGGTCGGGAGGCGCCCCAGGAAGCCGAGGCCTGGAGCTGGGGGGTGCAGGGCGGGAGGCAGGAAATGGATGATCTGTGAGCAGAATTGAGCCTAATCTAATTAGGGTGTTTCTCAGCCCCAAGCAGGCCTGTGCCTTAACCCTTTAGGCCCCTCACCAAGGCCTCAGGGGGAGAGGCCAGCTCACCCTGCTGCCCTCAGGGGCCCCCAGAAGGATCCTCAGACCCCCTCAACACACACATACGCCTGGGTTGTAGCCCCCATCCGTGCCCCCGCAGCCTGCCTCACTCTTCTCCACATCCTAAAGCTACAGTGGGAAAGTTCTAAGCCTCAGTTGCTTCTCTACACCCAGCAAAATGTCACATCAAAGATTTCAGTAAGAGTGGAAGGGAGGTGTGAGTGGGGAGGGGGTGGCAGGGGGGTTCCCAGAAGGCTGACGGCCTGACAGGCCCTGGCCTCCTAAGCATGATAATAATAATATCATCAACCCCGCAATGTCTGCTTTCCCATAGTCAGTTGAAGATAGGATTATGTTTCTCCCGTCACAGATAATAATGGTGATAACAGCTAACATTAATTAGGTGCTGAGTGTTTCTCCAATATGATATATCGTGTAATCCACCAGTCCTGGGGGTGAGGGCAGAGGGAGGAGGAAAACAGACGCAGGTGCCATCTAGGCCAAGTGCCCTGGGCCACACTGCTGGAGGGAGTTAAACCCAGACAGCTCCAGGCTGAGAGGGGCCCTCCTCCGCCCCGCAGTGACCACGGACCCCCCGCCCGACGTGCACGTGAGCCGCGTCGGGGGCCTGGAGGACCAGCTGAGCGTGCGCTGGGTGTCGCCACCCGCCCTGAAGGATTTCCTCTTTCAAGCCAAATACCAGATCCGCTACCGAGTGGAGGATAGTGTGGACTGGAAGGTGACCCGCCCCTTCCCTGACTCCGCCCCTGTTCCTTCCAGGTCCCGCCCCCGCTCCTGCTTGGCCCCGCCCTCTACTCTGACCTTGTCCTCACTGTACAGGTGGTGGACGATGTGAGCAACCAGACCTCCTGCCGCCTGGCTGGCCTGAAACCCGGCACTGTGTACTTCGTGCAAGTGCGCTGCAACCCCTTTGGCATCTATGGCTCCAAGAAAGCCGGGATCTGGAGTGAGTGGAGCCACCCCACAGCCGCCTCCACTCCCCGCAGTGGTGAGCACTCCCCTAGGGCTGGGTGATCGAGCGGCCAGTCCCAAACCAGCTAGAGCCTCTGTTTCCTTGTTTTCTTTTCTTTTCTTTTTTTTTTTTCTTTTGAGACACAGCCTCATTCTGTCGCATAGTGGCGTGATCTGCACTCACTGCAACCTCTGCCTCCTGGTTTCAAGCGATTCTCCGCTTGAAACCTCAGTCTCCCAAGTAGCTGGGACTACAGGCACGCGCCAACATGCACAGCTAATTTTTGTATTTTTTAGTACAGACAGGATTTCACCATGTTGGCCAGGCTGGTCTCGAACTCCTGACCTCGGGTGATCTGCCCATTTCGGCCTCCCAAAGTGCTGGGATTACAGGTGTGAAACACCGCGCCCAGCCTGTTTCCCGACTGTTTCCAAGAGAGTAGAAGTCTCAAACCGGTGGCCCCCCCAGAGCTGAATGTGGCCCTTGGATCTATTTTCTTTGGCCTGTTGTTTGGAAAACAAAAAAAAAGTTTGACCAACTAGTAGAAATTTTAAACCCAGGAAGTTTTTACACAAATATCCTAGATTCCCTAGAAAAATAAATTCTCTAGAAAATGTAACAGCATGGCCCACAGCCCCCACCAGCAGTGGTCTCCCCTTCTCAGGACCCTCACTCTCCATTTGCCCATCCCCATCTGGCCTGTTTTGCCCACTCAGACTCCCTCCTAAGAGGGCCAGTGAGTTTGAGACCCCTGCTTCTAAGGCCAATGGGCTGCCAACTCCCACTTTTTTTTTTTTTTTTTGAGACAGAGTCTCACTCTGTTGCCCAGGCTGGAGTGCAGTGGCGCAATCTCGGCTCACTGCAAGCTCCGCCTCCCAGGTTCACGCCATTCTCCTGCCTCAGCCTCTCCGAGTAGCTGGGACTACAGGCGCCGGCCACCACGCCCGGCTAATTTTTTGTATTTTTAGTAGAGACAGGGTTTCACCGTGGTCTAGATCTCCTGACCTCGTGATCCGCCCGCCTCGGCCTCCCAAAGTGCTGGGATTACAAGCGTGAGCCACCGCGCCCGGCCTGCCAACTCCCACTTTGATGTCCCTCAGTTTCTCCTTCTGATCAAGGCAGAGGGATGGGAATGATTAGGTGCCTAGGTCTGCTTCCTCTTGCTGTCTGGGATTTCTCCGGGTCCACAAGCCTCTAGTCTCTCTTTTGTGAAATGAAACGAAAGCTGTTACTTGGAATGTCTGGCCTCCATTTCCCCATCTGGAAGGTTGGGTTGAGAATCCCACTTGCCTTGGGCTGTTATAAGGGTTGGATGACATAATTTGTGGCAAGTGCCCACATGGTGGGTGCCACCTAAGTGCTTGCAGGCAGTTGGCATGGAAGTACTTATTGTCCTGTCCCCCCAGGGTTTCACTGCAAGGGAGGCCGCTTTTTCTCAGGTGAGGACACTGAGGCTCTAGGAGGTCATACAGGTCTAAACTTAGTTCACCGGGAAGTCCAAGCTCACTCTGGCTCGTGAGATGATAGGGAAACTGAGGCCCAGAGAGGGTTCCAGAGCTAGGGAGGGGTAGAGTCAGGCTCCAGCCAGCTCCCCAGCCCCTATCCCGGGCCCCTCCAGGTTCAGGGGTGGGCGGGAGCAAGCGCAGCCGGGAGGGGCCTGAGCCTTGGCCCCTGCTCGTGCCCGGCACCTGCGATTCTTGCACAGGAGCCAGCAGGCCGCTGCGTCCGCAGGGGAGGCTGCGGAGGCCGGGGAAGGCCAGCAGGGGCCGCGGGGGCCGGGGCCGTGCCAGGGCCTGTCAGCGGGTCCCCGGCTTTATTTACGACGTGAGGCCGATGTCCTTATCCGCCGGCCTGCTGGGGGTTGGCTGCAGCCGGCAGCTGGACCGACAGGCAGGCCTTCCACCTGGCCCTCCCGGCCCACTCCCTGTCCCATGGGCCCATGCTGGGGACTGTCCCATGGGGTCATCTTGCACTCGGTCTCCCTTCATCTGTCACTCTTCCTCTGTGTCTCTGTCTCGATCTCTTTGTCCCTATGTCCCCAGGGTTTCTGTCCTACCCTGATCAGGCCCTTTCCTCCTGGGCTGACCCCCTTGGCTTTCACCCACCCTGCGTCTCCATCTCTCCATCCCTGGCCCCGGCTCTCTCATCCGTGCGTCTTTCTCCCTTTCTCTTTTTCAGCCCCCTGCTCTGTCTGTCTGTCTCTGTGTCTCATCCCCCCGGCTCTGGCCTCTTTCATTCTCCCCTCCCCCCACTCCACTCGCACCTGGCTCAGGCCACAGGAATCGGGTTCCTGGAGGAGATGTGGAGGAGGAGCCCCTTCCTTCCCCCTCCCCCCCACCTCCCCAGGGGCGCAGCCGGGCCACGGGCGCAGCTGGGCTGCTGTGCAGGGCCGCGGGGAGGATTCGGTCCCTGAGAAACGGGGAGGGAGGTTCCCCGAGGGGAGCATGGTCCCGCCGCGCTGGGGTCTTCCCTCTCCTGCCCGCGCGCACCCCCTGCCGGGCGCGCCCTGACACTGCCGCTCCGCCCACCACCAGAGCGCCCGGGCCCGGGCGGCGGGGCGTGCGAGCCGCGGGGCGGAGAGCCGAGCTCGGGGCCCGTGCGGCGCGAGCTCAAGCAGTTCCTGGGCTGGCTCAAGAAGCACGCGTACTGCTCCAACCTCAGCTTCCGCCTCTACGACCAGTGGCGAGCCTGGATGCAGAAGTCGCACAAGACCCGCAACCAGGTAGGAAGGCGGGACCGCGGGCGTGGGGGTGGGGACAGGGAGCTGGGGGGCCCAAGAAACAAGGGAGGAGGAAGACAGCAGGGTGTGGACGCAGGTCTGCAGCCCCCACGACACCTCTGCCTTCCTTCCAAGCACAGGACGAGGGGATCCTGCCCTCGGGCAGACGGGGCACGGCGAGAGGTAAGGTGAGCCTAGTGGGCGGGAGGGAGCAAGGGAAGGGCCCCTTCCGGTGGCTGCAGGTCTTGTTCACACCCCCACGCCTCCCAGCCCCAGCCTTAGAGTCTCTGAGACGGAATCCATCCTCTTCCTTTGTTATTCATCAGCATTTGCTTAGCACTTACTGTATAACTGGCATTGTCTCCTTTAGCCTAAGAACATTCAATGCCCTGAAAATGTCCGGAATCTCCTCCGAAATGAATGAACATACTCACCCTAGTTAGCACGCATGGGCGCCTACTGCATACTGGCCCCGCGCCAAGTGCTTTACCTGCAGCTCAGATAGCCTCGTCAAGGCCCGGAGAGGGGCAGGACCGTGCCCAAAGTCACACAGCCAGAAGCGGTGGGGACAGGACCCGAATGAGGGCTCCTTCAGTGGCTCTGTGGTGCGGCCCTCTCTCCGGCTCCCTGCTTAGCTTGGCTTCCCCTCTGCCTGCAGGTCCTGCCAGATAAGCTCTAGGGGCTCAGGCCACCCTCCCTGCCACGTGGAGACGCAGAGGCCGAACCCAAACTGGGGCCACCTCTGTACCCTCACTTCAGGGTACCTGAGCCACCCTCAGCAGGAGCTGGGGTGGCCACTGAGCTCCGACGGCCATAACAGCTCTGACTCCCACGTGAGGCCACCTTTGGGTGCACCCCAGTGAGTGTGTGTGTGTGTGTGAGGGTTGGTTGAGTTGCCTAGAACCCCTGCCAGGGCTGGGGGTGAGGAGTCATTACTCCCCACTACCTAGGGCCCCTCCAAAAGAGTCCTTTTAAATAAATGAGCTATTTAGGTGCTGTGATTGTGAAGGTGAGTTTGGGGCCTGCCTGGCCTGGGGTGGGGGCTGTGAGATTTGAGGGGAATGTGAGGCGTCTTAATGACCCTTTGAGATTAGAATTTTCACCTCCCAGGACTTCAGACTGTCTCTCCAGTATTTGCAAGGTCTGATTCTGAACTCCTTGGAGAATGTGATTCAAAATACCTGAGCTGGCTGGTCACGAAGGCTCATGCCTGTAATCCCAGAAGTTTAGTAGGCCAAGCTGGGAGCACTGCTTGAGGCCAGGAGTTGGAGACCAGCCTGGGCAACAAAGGGAGACCTCATCTCTACTAAAAGCAAAAAGTTGGCTGGGCGCGGTGGCTCACGCCTGTAATCCCAGCACTTTGGGAGGCTGACGCGGGTGGACCAAATGAGGTCGGGAGTTCGAGACCAGCCTGACCGACATGGAGAAACCCCGTCTCTACTAAAAATACAAAATTAGCTGGGCATGGTGGTGCATATCTGTAATCCCAACTACTCAGGAGGCTGAGGCAGGCGAATCACTTGAACCCAGGAGGTGCAGGTTGCAGTGAGCCGAGATTGTACCATTGTACTCCAGCCTGGGCAAAAAGAGCATAACTCCATCTCAAAAAAAAAAAAAAAAAAAAAAAACTGGGCTCGTGGTGGCATGTGCCTGTAGTCCCAGCTACTTGGGAGGCTGAGGCAGGAGGATTGCTTGAGCCCGGGGAAGTCGAGGCTGCAGTGAGCCATGATCTCGCCACTGCACTCCAGTCTGGGTGACAGAGCAAGACCCTGTCTCAAGCAAAAAAACCTCAGAGTTTCTAGTGAGGGTGGGAGTCTTCTACCCACAATCCATGGCCCTGTGGGGACCCCCTCCCCAGGCACACTGGCTGCAGCACCCTTGTACGCAGAGATGGCAGAGCGGCTACAGAGGAAGAGCTCTTTATTGTGGGAGGTGTCTCGAACAGCAGGAAGGTCAGCAGCGCAGTGGGGCGCGACCCCAGCCAGCTGGCGGTTAGCGCTGGGCTGGGCGCCATCCGCCCCATTTCCCATCTCCCTCGGCGCATCCCTGGGGAGCCGCCATCATTCAGCAGATTCCGCATCAAACCTGAGGTCCTGGAGAACTTCGCTGATCGCCTCCATGGTTTTAATTACCCTACAAGAGCGGATGGGAACTATAAATAAAACCCAGATGGGGCGAATTAGCTGCTGCCACGAAGCTGCAAGAGGGCCGTGGCTGTGGTGAGCCCCAGGCCCTCCTGCCCGCCGCCAAACCTCCAGGCAGCACTAGCAGCAAGAGGGACCACTGAGGTGCTAGGGAGAAGAGGTGGCCCCATAGGTCACAGTGGGCTGAAAGAAAAGGCCATCTGGGCTGGGCATGGTGGCTCACGCCTGTAATCCAGCACTTTGGGAAGCCGAGGCAGGCAGATCACCTGAGGTCAGGAGTTCAAAACCAGCCTGGCCAACATGGCGAATCCCCGTCTCTACTAAAAATACAAGAATTAGCCAGCCATGGTGGTGGGCATCTGTAATCCAAGCTACTTGGGAGGCTGAGGCAGAAGAATTGCTTGAACCCAGGAGGCAGAGGTTACGGTAAGCCAAGATCGCGCCACTACACTCCAGCCTGGGTGACAGAGCAAGACTCTGTCTCAAAAAAAAGAAAGAAAAAAGAAAAGAAAATAAAGGACCAGGCGTGCTGGCTTATGCCTGTAATCCCAGCACTTTGGGAGGCTGAGGCAGGCGGATCACGAGGTCAGGAGATCGAGACCATCCTGGCCAACATGGTGAAACCCATCTCTACTAAAATACAAAAATTAGCTGGGCATGGTGGCACACGCCTGTAGTCCCAGCTACTCAGGAGGCTGAGGCAGGGGAATCACTTGAACCCAGGAGATGGAGGTTGCAGTGAGCTGAGATCGCGCCACTGCACTCCAGCCTGGCGACAGAGTGAGACTCCATCTCAGAAAAAAGGAAAAGAAAAGGCCATCTTGGTGGGGTGTGTAGCATCAGGAGGTTATGAAGTGTGACTCTGTCAAATGTGTGTGTACATGAATGTGTGTGCTTGGGGGCTGAGGACAGGCATCTGAAGGTTTGTGCTCAGTGGGGCATGTCCAAGCTCCACGGACAGCCACGTGTGCAGGACTGGCATGTGTCGAGGTATACAGCAGTGTCCCAGCAATGCACAGCGAAATTGATGTGAAGTTTCACGGCTGTGCCCTCTGGGGAAGTGTACATCTGAGGGCCACCAGGTGAGAACACCATTGTACACTGGCAGAGGGTTCCTCTGCTGGCAGGGTCTGACCGTGCCAACCCTGGTGCAATCGAGCATAGCCAGGCGGCTTGGGCAGCAGCGCTCACTTCATTTTCAGCTGGTGCATCCGTACAGCGTCCTCCTGCCCCGCCAGCTCTGGCGTCTCCATCAGCTGCAGCAGGGCCACCTGGTTGGGGAATGAACAACACGAAGGATGTCTCCACGAGCAGAACCCACCCCCTGCCCTCCAAGGATGTTCAGGAAAAGATAGTGGCACCCAGAAAGGCAGTGCCCGGGTAGAACCACGAGGGGCAGTGCTTTGTGTAGGAAGAGTCCGAAGTTCAGTTTAGAGAGGCTCTCTCAGAAGGGAGACAGCGGGCAGGCCAGAGGCAGTGCTGAGCGCGATGTGGGCGTGGCCTAGGAACAACAGTGACGTCTTAGCCGGGCATGGCGGTAGGGGTGGGTTAGGTTGCGCCTCATGGCGCAGAGACAGGGACCCAGGATAAAAGTAGGCCGAAAAGCCTGGATGCGGTGGCTCACGCCTGAAATCCCAGCACTTCGGGAAGCAGAGGAGGGCGGGTCGCTTGAGACCAGGAGTTCCAGACCAGCCTTGCCCATATGGCAAAACCCCGTCTCTACTAAAAAAAATACAAAACACAAAAATTATGCCTGTAATCCCAGCTACTCAGGAGGCTGAGGCAGGAGAATCGCCTGAACCTGGGAGGCAGAGGTTGTAGTTAGCCGAGATCGCGCCATTGCACTCTAGCCTAGTGACAAAGCAAGACCCTGTCTTGGGGGGGGGGGGGGGAAGAGAGAGAGAAAAAGGCCAAAAAGAGGCTGAGACGGGTCGCTTATGGGGGGCGTGGCCTAGGAATTCCAGTCACACGCGGTTGCAGGGCCGAGTAGGCGGATCGCAAAAGAGAAATAGGCAAAGAACTAACACTGTGATGGAGGAATAATACGGAGGCGTGGCCTGGGACCCCCCCCTTGCCTGTATGTACGGGAGGTTGAGGGTGGGACCCTAGATGCGGAACAACCAAAGTGGGTGGAGCATTGTTGGGGCGGGATCTGGGCATCTTGGAATAGCATTTAGGCGGAGCTGGGAGAAAGTGGGAGTGCTCTGGGAATAAGGGCAAAACTTGGAAAAAAATTGGGGATGAACAGCAGAGGGCAAGATCCGAGAAACCCCAAGTGAAGCCTTAATAGAGGATTAGGGTGGGACAGGAAGGGGTGAAGTCTGTGTATGGGATACTGGGACCACCCCCCAACCAGGGGTGCGCCACGAGAGGAACCGGCCAGGGTCCTAGAGACACGGCGGGGAAGGGGTGGTGGCCTCACCATGCCCAGCCGCGTCTGCTCCAGCTCCTGCAGGCTGCGCACGTGGCCGGCGAGCAGCGGCTGCCTGCGAGGCCCGCCCAGCTCTGCTTCCACCGCCAGCACCTCCCGCGAGGCGGCAGCGAAGGCCTGGGTCACCTCGTGCACTGTGCTCCGGTAGCGCGCGAAGTCGTAGTCAGGGCCGCTGCGCAGGTACTGGCGGTGGCCTCTGCGGCAGGTGGGGACCCTGAGGCCGAGCCCCCAGGCTCTCAGGCCCTGCACCCGCGCCAACCACCTGAAAGGCCCCCAGGAAGTGTCCCCGGACCCCAGAGGGGAGGACTGGTAGGTAGGAAGGACGCTTCCTGACTCCCGCAGGGGAACGCGAGACAGGCCCACCCCTGCTCTTGGGGAGGAGAGAGAAGCCACGAGCAGTGAGTCGTCGGGTAGTGGGGACGTGCTGTGGGGCCTTTCTCGTGAAGGTGAGGACCCGGTGCCCCGAAATCCCCGCCCCATCTGACTCTGCAGCCGCGCGAGGACCCAGCTCCTCCTCCAGGCACGCCCGCCAAGAGTACGCCCACGCCCGGAGCGGGCGGGGGACTGAACCCTGAGCCCCTCCGCGCCCCACTCACTCCTCCAGTCGGCGGAAGCCCTGCGCGCGCTCAGCCTGCAGCTGGTGGATGCGCTGTACCAGCGTCCGGATCGGGGCGTCTTTCTGCGGGACAGGGGGCACGGCTGGGGCATGAAGCCGGCGCCCCTGGGTCTGCGCCGCCCGCCCCGCGCCCGTTCCCGCTTGGGCCTGGGCTCACCCAGGGCCACGCCGGCCCCTCGCGTCCCCGAGCTTCGGTGGCCTCTTCAGCAGCAGGCACTGCAGGGACCGTGGGCTCCGCCGCGGTCTCGGTGATCATGACTGCGCAGCCCTGGCCAGGCTCCGGAGCAGGCCCTTCCGCTGCGCCCGACGCCCCCTACAGGCCGGGAGGTCCACGGACCCCCTACCCTGCGGCCGGCCAGCCAGAAGACCCGGAGGAAAAAAGGGGAGCCAAGACCGCGAGCCGCCCAGGCAAGCCCACCATCCTCCACCCACCCTTCTTGTTCCCGTCCAGGGCCCGCCGCCGATCGTGTTTTTCCTTGAATGTGCGGCTCTGAATACAGAACAGCTGTTTGCCTTGAGTTCGTTCCTATGCTTGCATCTCAACACCGACTTCCACGTGAAGCGGGTATTGAGCGTGGGTTTTGACGTTCAAGAGTGTTAAGTAAGCCTGGGCAACCTAGGGAGGCCCGATCTCTACAGAAAAACCAATTAGCCCGACATGGTGGCTCCCGCCTACAGTCCCAGCTACTCGGGATACTGAGGTGGGGGGATTGCATGAGCCCGGGAGTTGGGGGCTGCCATGAGCTATGACCATGCCACTGCACTCCAGCCGGAGCCACAGTGAGTCTGCCTCAAAAAAAGTGCAGTGGCTGGAACTCCACCGACATTAACAGAGATTCACTGGCTCTTCAGAGAATCACAGGGGTGAAGACAAGATTCAGTGACAGGGACGGTGTCAACAGCCCACCAAGTTGAATTGGGCGTCTTGTGTAATAGCCCTGAGCCTGGGGCATAGCAGGGGCCAGAACGACCTCAAAGTACAGAGGAGGCCTTGGAGCTTCCTGCTGGAGGCATACATGGGCTAGACTGAGCTTTGGAAAGCTTCCTCCTCCAGGGGCCCAGCCGGAGGAGCAGGAAGATGCTGGTAGCCTGACTTAGTGAAGAGGGACCAGCTCAGGTATGGGGTGACAGACACCAGCCTTTAACGGGGAAGGGACTAGGCTGTTAATGAGTTGGGAGTTTTTCCTGCCCATGGGTTCATGGTCTCGCTAACTTTGAAGAATGAAGCTGTGGACCTTCGCGGTGAGCGTTACAGCTCAAAAAGAGTCCACGGACTAGGAGAGTGAGCAGCAGGGCAGTTTATTGAACAAAGGCAAAGGAAAGCTTCCACGTGCTGGAAGGGGACCCGGAAGGGTTGCGGTTGCTGGCTCTGGTGGCTAGGGCTCACATCCCTGTGTTACCCCTCCCCTTTCTTTTTGTCCATTGAGAGTGGTTCTTTTTTCAATCCTCCTCTGGAGTGGTTAATTTTTTTTCTTTTTTTATTTTAGTGAGACAGAGTCTCGCTCTGTCGCCCAGGCTGGAGTACAGTGGCGCGATCTTGGCTCACTGCAAGCTCCACCTCCCGGGTTCACGCCATTCTCCTACCTCAACCTCCCCAGTAGCTGAGACCACAGGCACCCGCCACCACACCCGGCTAATTTTTTGTATTTTTAGTAGAGACGGGGTTTCACTGTGTTAGCCAGGATGGTCTCAATCTCCTGACCTCGTGATCCGCCCGCCTCGGCCTCCCAAAGTGCTGGGATTACAGGCGTGAGGCCCCGTGCCTGGCCTGGAGTGGTTAATTCTGAATCCTTCACTCGATTGGTTAAGAACTCAAAACCCTGAGTCACAGGGGTCTTTTGTGAAAGTCCCCAGACCTGCCCAGTAAATCCTGCCAACTCCACCCCTCAGTACCCTCTCTCAACAGGAGAGCCCAACTGCTGTTGGGGTGTGGGACGATGACCACTCTAATTGCTTCCTGCTGAATAGGGGCATGGAAGGGGTCCTGTAGCTGAGGTTTCCTCGTGAGAGGTGGTTTGGGTGTCAACATCCTGGTATGTGTGGGCAGGCTGGTTTAGGGGTCCTTAATAATAGGTGCTGGTTGAAGTCACCTGAGGTTCTATCTGCAGTAACATTTCTAGTTTCATTGGTTCTATTGGGAAGAAGCGAAAGGATGAAGGAATTGAAATGGGCCAAAGGTTACTCCTAGAATAATCATAAGGAAGTGACCTAAAAATGGAAGAAGCAGGGGAGAACACGCTGTGAGAACCCTGAGGTAGCTTCGGTTGTCCCACCGTGTAGTCTGCTGGCTCTATCCTGAAGTCATTTAATTCCATCTCTCACTATGCCTGATTTATTGACATAAAAACAACATTCCTCGTTCAGAAAAAGGCATGTTCCTCCCCTTTCAGCAGTGAGGAGATCGGAGATCTAGTGCTCACTGGTTCTGGAGAACCACGGCTGCTAATGAGTCTATTTGGTGCTGGATTTGAGTAAGTTGGAGAGAGATTTCATCTAGTTTTTCTCTTAGTTCTTTTTTTTTTTTTTTTTTTTTTGAGACAGAGTCTCGCTCTGTCACCCAGGCTGGAGTGCAGTGGCGCAATCTCGGCTCACTGCAAGCTCCGCCTGCTGGGTTCACACCATTCTCCTGCCTCAGCCTCTCCGAGTAGCTAGGACTACAGGCATCTGCCACCATGCCCAGCTAATTTTTTTGTATCCCTAGTAGAGATGGGGTTTCACCGTGGTCTTGATCTCCTAACCTCGTGATCCGCCCACCTCGGCCTCCCAAAGTGCTGGGATTACAAGCGTGAGCCACCGCACCCAGCCTGCTTTCTCTTAGTTCTTTAGAGAGTGTTAAGGACACTGTGAGTCCAGCGGTTCCAGTACCTAGGTGGTAGTAAATCCTAAACCAGCCAATAGAGGAAGTAGTGAAATTGCTCTAGGCTGAAGCTAGCATGAATGGGCACAGCTACTGCCTCTTCTGAAAAGGAATAAGTCACAGGAGGTACTATGTAGGCTAAAGTACAAGTTCCTGTCCAGTTGGTGGGGAGGCAAATATAGAAGGATCTTCCACACAAAGAAAACTCCTTATCAGGGTTCTATACACCCCTGTAGCTGAAAATCTCATAAGGGCTCTGGTCGGTCTAAATTCATTTCTCATTCCCATGATTTGAGGGTTCAGGACAAATGGGCCACTCCTAGCAGTTGGAGCTGAATAGAATTTGCCAAGGACGTATTATGGGGTTCCTGTAAGGCAAACCAGTGGCTAGCTGCATTAAGAAAAACTCTTGGCTGGGCGCGGTGGCTCACGCCTGTAATCCCAGCACTTTGGGAGGCTGAGGCGGGCGGATCACAAGGTCAGGAGAGCAAGACCGTCCTGGCTAACGCGGTGAAACTCCATCTGTACTAAAAATACAAAAAATTAGCCAGGTGTGGTGGCGGGCGCCTGTGGTCCCAGCTACTCGGGAGGCTGAGGCAGGAGAATGGTGCAAACCTGGGAGGCGGAGCTTGCAGTGAGGGAGATCGCGCCACTGCACTGCAGCCTGGGTTACAGAGTGAGACTCCGTCTCAAAGAAAAAAGAGGCCAGGCGCAGTGGCTCACGCTTGTAATCCCAGCACTTTGGGAGGCCGAGGCGGGCGGATCACGAGGTCAGGAGATAGAGACCACGGTGAAACCCCCTCTCTACTAAAAATACAAAAAATTAGCCAGGCGTAGTGACGGGCGCCTGTAGTCCCAGCTACTCGGAGAGGCTGAGGCAGGAGAATGGCGTGAACCCGAGAGGCGGAGCTTGCAGTGAGCCGAGATCCCGCCACTGCACTCCAGCCTGGGTGACAGAGCGAGACTCCATCTCCAAAAAAAAGAAAAAAAGAAAAACTCGCGCTCCATGGACAGGAAGCAGGAAGCAACGGGTTTTTTTTTTAACCCTTCGCCTGTGAGAGAGGAACAAAGTCCTAGAAGGGGAATATCCTGGGCAAAGGGAAGTCTGCCCGAGCAGTAATTGCTTGTTGTTTTGGCCTCTGGTGGGTGGGGGAATTATCTGGCTTGGGTTGGTAAATCTTAAGGGATAGGTGACTGAAATAGGGTTTCCAAGGAGCTCATGTTTATTTCCACAAAACACGGGGGTGCCAGTAGTGGTACGGTAGGAATTAGAATGTTTGAACTCTATATCCAAGGCAAGCTATAGTTGCAGCCACCCACGTGTCCCACACCTTGTGATCCTGGGAACACAAAGGAGTGGAGGTGAAGAGAAGGAGGTTATTGTGCCCACAGAACCTATGATTGGGACAGCTGATATAGCGAATTGTTGGAGAATGGCAGCGGCTGCTTTTAAGGCTGCTTGAGCCCTGTCAGGGAAATTGGACCTATCACTAGGATGAAAAAATCCTGGACCCTTAGAAGTGTTAGCTATGGATGAGGCCTCAGAGCTTTTCACCCATATGTTGAGGGGGGCCGGAACTACTGTATATAAGGGGGAATTAGGGTTCATGCAAACCCAACAGGATGAGTTACTCTGGCTGGGATGTGCTTCAAATAAAAACCTGGAGGACAGGTTTATAATTCCCTCAAGGTAGGCCGGGCGCGGTGGCTCATGCCTGTAATCCCAGCACTTTGGGAGGCCGAGGTGGGCGGATCATGAGGTCAGGAGATCGAGACCACGGTGAAACCCCGTCTCTACTAAAAATACAAAAAATTAGCCGGGCATGGTGGCGGGCGCCTGTAGTCCCAGCTACTCGGGAGGCTGAGGCAGGAGAATGGCGTGAACCGGAAAGGCGGAGCTTGCAGTGAGCCGAGATCACGCCACTGCACTCCAGCCTGGGCGACAGAGTGAGACTCTGTCTCAAAAAAATAATAATAATATAATAATAATAATAATAATTCCCTCAAGGATAGGGGAAGACGTTGAGCGGGAAAAGGTTAAGACTTGGGCAAAGGCAAGGAAAGTTAGGATGTTAAAGTACATTCTGTTTTTGAAACAAGAACTGAGGTAGAACTTATGAGCACTGATTAATTTCCTGTGGTTTTTCCTTCTGAAAGAGGATATGTAGGTCTTCCAATGGCTCGCAGGTGTAAGAAGGTTTGTCTGGCTGACTCTTAGATTCCCGAGCTAATGATTCTGAGGGTTTTTCAGGCTGCATCCAAGGTTTGATTCAGGTGTGATGGATCCAAGACTCCAATCACCTTGACTGCAGTTGGAGTGGAGAGGATAACCAAATATGGTCCTTCCCACGACAGATCTAGGGATGGGGAGGTACAGGGGAGGGACTTGACTAATACTAGATCCCCGGGATGGAACAATGCTTTTCCCTTTTCTTGGTGGCATCCCTCGGGTAATGTCTTTAGGATTTGCTGGTACCTAGCCAAAGAAATTATGTCCTTGACCAAGTTGGCAGTTTCTCAGTCAAGTAAGAGGTTGTTTGTGAGAAAAGGCCGTCCATACAGCATTTCATAAGGACTGAGTCCTATCTTGTGGGGAGAATTTAGTATCCTTAATAATGCTGTAAGCCGGGCGCGGTGGCTCACGCTTGTAATCCCAGCACTTTGGGAGGCCGAGGCGGGCGGATCACGAGGTCAGGAGATCGAGACCACAGTGAAACCCCGTCTCTACTAAAAAAAATACAAAAAAATTAGCCGGGCGCGGTGGCGGGCGCCTGTAGTCCCAGCTACTCGAAGAGGCTGAGGCAGGAGAATGGCGTGAACCTGGGAGGCGGAGTTTGCAGTGAGCCGAGATCGCGCCACTGCACTCCAGCCTGGGCGACAGTGAGACTCCGTCTCAAAAAAAAATAAAAAATAAAAAAATAATGCTGTGGGCAAGAGGGTGAGTTTCCATGGGAGGTGAGTTTCTTGTGTTAATTTCCTTGAGTGCCTTTTGAGTGTTCGATTCATCTTCTCGACTTTCCCTGAGGATTGTGGCCCCTAGGTGCAATGGTGATTTTTTTTTTTTTTTTTTTTAGACGGAGTCTTGCTCTGTCACCCAGGCTGGAGTGCAGTGGCGCAATCTCAGCTCTCTGCAAGCTCCACCTCCTGGGTTCACGCCATTCTCCTGCCTCAGCCTCTCCGAGTAGCTGGGACTACAGGCGCCCGCCACCACGCCCAGCTAAATTTTTTGTATTTTTAGTAGAGACGGGGTTTCACCGTGTTAGCCAGGATGGTCTCGATCTCCTGACCTCGTGATCCACCCGCCTCGGCCTCCCAAGGTGCTGGGATTACAGACGTGAGCCACTGCGCCCGGCCAATGAAGGTGATATTGTATCCCTAGCGCCTTGGAAATTCCCTGAGTCACTGTGGCTCTGAAAGCCGGGCCGTTATCACTTTGTAAACTACAGGGAAGTCCAAACCTAGGAATTATTTCATGGACCAGGGCTTTGATTACCTCCTGGGCCTTTTCTGTCTTACAGGGGAAGGCTTCAACCCAGTTCGTGAAGGTATCAACACAGACTAGTAAGTATTGAAGTCCCCGTGACTTAGGCATATGAGTGAAATCTAATTGCCAGTCCTCTCCAGGGTAGTACTCTGTCCTTTGTTCTCTATGAGGGGCTTGGCGATGGACCAAGGGGTTATTCCTTTGGCACACTTCGGAGGCCTTGACTGTCTGCTGGATAGTTTTAAGGAGGTCTCATCCAGTGAACAGAGATTTGACCATTTGATGGGTATTCTCTTTTTTTTATTTTTTTATTTTTTTATTAATTTTTTTTGCACACAAAACAATAAACATTTTCTAAAAGTACATACAAACAAAAAGATGCATATCAAACATATTAGGAAGGTTGCACATGGGAAGATGGGGAATAGAAATGGGGGGTGGGAATTAAAGAAAATAAATGAGAGAGGGACTTTGTATGGATCATTGATAATAACTCAATCCTCTATTTGACAAAGAAGAAGGAGAAGGAAGAGGAAGAAAAAGAAAGTGGGATAAAGGATCAGAAAGGGAGGAAAATAGAAAAAATTAGAGTATGATTCCAGGGTAGACCTGTTTTGTTGTCGCTGGGTTGGTTGGTTGGTTTGTCTGTTGTATTTTTCATATGTTTCGCCATGTTGGCCAGGCTGGTGTGGAACTCCTAGCCTCAAGTGATCAACCCGCCTCCGCCACCCAGAGTGCTAGGACTACAGGCGTGAGCCACCACGTCCAGCCCCCACATTGCTTCTGGCCTCTGTGGTAGACCTCCCAGACAGGGCGGCCGGGCAGAGGCGCTCCTCACATCCCAGACGGGGCGGCTGGGCAGAGGCGCTCCTCACTTCCCAGACGGGGCGGCCGGGCAGAGACGCTCCTCACTTCCTAGACGGGGTGGTGGCCGGGCAGAGGGGCTCCTCACTTCCCGGACGGGGCGGCCGGGCAGAGGCGCTCCTCACATCCCAGACGATGGGCGGCCTGGCAGAGGCGCTCCTCACTTCCCAGACGGGGTGGTGGCTGGGCAGAGGCGCTCCTCACGTCCCAGACGGGGCGGCCGGGCAGAGACGCTCCTCACTTCCCAGACGGGGTGGTGGCCGGGCAGAGGGGCTCCTCACTTCCCAGACGGGGTGGTGGCCGTGCAGAGGTGCTCCTCACTTCCCAGACGGGGTGGCCGGGCAGAGGCGCTCCTCACTTCCCAGACGTGGCGGCCGGGCAGAGGCGCTCCTCACTTCTTCCCAGACGGCCGCCGGGCGAGGCGCTCCTCACTTCCCAGACGATGGGCGGCCGGGCAGAGGCGCTCCTCACATCCCAGACGATGGGCGGCCGGGCAGAGGCGTTCCTCACTTCTTCCCAGACGGGGTGGCCAGGCAGAGGCGCTCCTCACTTCTTCCCAGACGGGGCGGCTGGGCAGAGGAGCTCCTCACAACCCAGGCGATGGGCGGCCAGGCAGAGACGCTCCCCACCTCCCAGACGGGGCGGCGGCCGGGCAGAGGCTGTAATCCCAGCACCCTGGGAGGCCAAGGCAGGCGGCTGGGAGGCGGAGGCTGCAGCGAGCCAAGACCACGCCACCGCACTCCAGCCCGGGCAACACCGAGCACAGAGTGAGCGAGACTCCGTCTGCAGTCCCAGCACCTCGGGAGGCCGAGGCGGGCAGACCACTCGAGGTCAGGAGCTGGAGACCAGCCTGGCTGACACGGCGAAACTGCGCCTCCAGCCAAAGGAGAAAAACCAGGGAGGAGTGGTGGCGAGCGCCGGCAATCCCGGGCAGCCCGCAGGCCAGGACGGGAGCCGGACGCAGGGAGTCTGCAGCGAGTCGAGTGTATTCCAGTTGATGGGTATTCTCAATACCCCTATGGAATGTTTAGTGAAGGGTTTATGTATTTTCCATTGATTAGCTGGGGGTATGGGCACCTTTCCCTCCCCAGTAGCTAGCCATCCTGAGGGGAGAAAACTATGTCCCCGTGAAAGTCCCCATTCCCTTTCTGCAGGGGAATACTGGGGCCTGGCCTCCTGAAGGGGTTATCCCATACCAAGGGTCCCGCCATAGGGGTTTCTAATGGGAGGTCCCATCTTGCGGCAACTTTGGCCTCAGCGTCTGCCCAGCGATTTCCTTTTGCCTCCTTTCCTTCGCCTTTCTGATGGCCTCGGCAGTGCAAGGCCACTACCACTTCCTTGGGTTTCTGCACTGCCTGTAATAATTTCATAATTTCTTCATGGTATTTAATGGGTGTTCCTCCGGAAGTTAGGAACTCCCTTTTTTCCATATGGCAGCATGGGCATGTAGAACTAGATAAGCAAATTTGCTCTCTGTATATACATTTATACTTCTTCCCTTTCCCAGCTCTAAAGTTCGGGTAAGCGCCACTAGTTCTGCTAACTGGGTGCTGGTCCCTGGGGGAAGGGGCCCACTTTCAACTACTACTTTATCACTAACCTATGGCATATCTTGCCCTTTGTAATCCCTTTTCTACAAATGAACTTCCATCAGTATATAGGTTGAGGTCAGGGTTGGTTAAGGGGAGCTCTAAAAGATCCTCCTGGGCAGCATAAGTTTGGGCTATGACCTGTTGACAGTCATGTTCTATTGGTCCTTCATTTTCCGGGAGAAAGTTAGCCAGGTTAAGAGCTGCACAAGTGCGCATTCGAAGCACTGGTCCCTCAAGTAATAAGGCCTGGTACTTAAGTAGGCGATTGTATGACAGCCACAAACCTCCTTTAGCAGTTAGTATGCCGTTGACATCGTGAGTAGTCCATACAGTGAGGTCTCTCCCTTGTATTATTTTGACGGCCTCTGATACTAAAATGGCCACTGCAGCTACCACCTGTAGACAGTGTGGCCAACCCTTTGCTACCACATCAATTTCTTTACTCAAATATGCTACTGGCCATATGGTAGTCCCTCGAGTTGGGGTAAGGACTCCAAGAACTATTCCCATTCTTTCTGTGACATACAAAGAGAAATTTTGTCCCGTAGGTAGACCCAAAACTTGTGTTAGGGCCTGTTTTAGGGTTCTGAAGGCTGCCTCTGGTCCCCATTCTATCGAATGGGTATTAGCTTTCTGGGTCTCCTTAATTAGAGTGTAAAGTGGCCTGGCCATTTCGCCGTATCTGGGGATCCACGGTTGGCAAAAGCCGGTTATTCCAAGAAACGCTCGCAACTGTTTTAATGTCTTAGGGTGAGGATAAGCCAGTACAGACTGGATAGTTTCTTTGCTGAGAGCCCTGGTTCCTTTAGCCAAAACCAGCCCTAGGTATTTGACCTGCTATAAACAAAGCTGGGCCTTTGATTTAGATACTTTGTAACCTCGATCAGCTAGAAAGTTTAAAAGGTCTTGGGCTCAAATGTAATCCCAGCACTTTGGGAGGCCGAGGCGGGTGGATCACGAGATCAGGAGATTGAGACCATCTTCGAGGTCAGGAGATTGAGACCATCTTGGCTAACAGTGAAACCCTGTCTCTACTAAAAGTACAAAAAATTAGCCGGGCATGGTGGCAGGCGCCTGTAGTCCCAGCTACTCGGGAGGCTGAGGCAGGAGAATGGCATGAACCCAGGAGGCAGAGCTTGCAGTGAGCCGAGATCGCGCCACTGCACTCCAGCCTGGGCAACAGTGCAAGACTCTGTGTCAAAAAAAAAAAAAAGTCTTGGGTAGCCTGATGGCACAGGGTCTCTGAACAGGAGAAGTAAGTCATCCATATATTGAAGAATTAGGGTACCTGGGTGCGAGAAGTGACTTAAATCTTGGGCCAATGCTTGGCCAAACAGGTGAGGGCTATCTCTGAATCCTTGGG
Source organism: Hylobates moloch (assembly GCF_009828535.3). Taxonomy (NCBI): domain Eukaryota; kingdom Metazoa; phylum Chordata; class Mammalia; order Primates; family Hylobatidae; genus Hylobates; species Hylobates moloch. The sequence goes on along the minus strand of NW_026652287.1, from coordinate 51,697,443 downwards.
GCAAGACTGTCCAGGTGAGCTGAGATGTTTGATCTGAGGGATCCTCAAAGGCAAATAGGAATTGAGAGTCAGGGTGTAGAGGGATACAGAAAAAGGCATCTTTAAGATTCAGGACTGTAAACCACTCTGCTGCTTCTGGTATTTGAGAGAGTAATCTATAAGGGTTGGGTACAGCTGGGTATAAAGGAATTATGGCCTCATTTATGAGCCTGAAGTCCTGCACCAACCTCCATTGACCATTTGGTTTTTGTACCCCTAGAATTGGGGTGTTACAGGGGCTGTTACAACTTCTTACTAGACCTTGGGCTTTAAAATTTTTAACAATACCTTGTAATCCCTTTTGAGCTTCAGGTCTTAGGGGGTATTATCTTTGGTAAGGGAAAGAGGTGGGGTCTTTTAGTTTGATTTGGACTGGACAGGCGTTCTTTGCCCCTCCAAATTGTTCTTCTAATGCCCAAACCTCAGGGTTGATTCCTTCCTCAAGTAGGGGACAACAGATAGGTGGTTTCTTCCCTGTATTCATACAGATGATAGCTCCTGATTTAGCTAATATGCCCCTCCTCAGGAAGGGTGTGGGATTCTCGGGCATGATGAGAAAGGCATGTGAGAAAATTAAGGTTTCCCAGTTACAGCTAAGGGGGTGGGAGAAATACCTGGTTACAGGTTGTCCCAGGATCCCTTGGATGGTAACAGACCTTGAGGACAGCCATCCAGGGCAGGACAGTAGAACTGAGAAGGCCGCGCCAGTGTCCAGGAGAAAGTCAATTTCCTGGCCCTCAATGGTCAAATTTACCCGGGGCTCCGTGAGGGTGATGACACAAGCTAGTGCTTGCCCCGGGCACCCTCCTGTTGCTGGATCATCTGGTTGGGGACTTCTGGCCCAGAGAACCTTCGTCCTCTGGGACAGTGTGCCTTCCAGTGATCACCCAGGCATAATGGACATGGGTGAGAGGGGGGCTTATTTCTTGTTGGACAATCTTTTTTTAAAAAGTGTCCTTGTAAACTGCACTGATAACAAGCCCTGCTGGGCGATTGGCCTGCTCCATTTTTTCTCCTCTCTGAACCGCCAAGGTTTGTCTGTCTGAGGGCATGACTAAAGCTGTGGCCTTTCTCTTATCCTGCTTTTCCTTTTTGGCCTGTTCCTCTTGGTCCCTATTATAGAACACTGAGGTTGCCAGGTTTAATGATGCCTCCAAATTTTGCTCGGGGCCCAAGACTAACTTTTGGAGCTTTTTCCTAATGTCTGCAACTGACGGAGTAATAAATGTGTCCTTTAAAATTAACTGGCCTTCGAGGGAATCTGGTGACAGGGGAGTATACTTTCTCAAAGCCTCCCTCAGCCTTTTGAGGAAGGCAATAGGGTTTTCTTCCTTCCCTTGGGTTATAGTAGACATCATTGAATAGTTCATGGGCTTTTTCCTAGTTCTCCTTAACCCTTCTAGGATACAGGTCAGTAAATGTTTGTGACTCCAGTCCCCATGATCCGAGTCAGGGTCCCAGTGGGGATCCATACTGGGGACTGCTTGCTGGCCAGTAGGAAACCGCTCACTTCTGATGTCATTCTATCACTTACTTAACTGAGGTACCAGGTATCCCCAAACTCTCGGGCTGCTGTTAAAGCAGCATTCTTCTCATTACGGGTTAGGTCTGATCAAGCAATAACATGACATCTCTCCAGGAAAGGTCAAAAGATTGTCCCAGACCCTGTAGGACATCTATGTATCTATTGGGGTCATCTGAGAACTTTCGTTAAGTCTGCCTTAATTTGCTTTAGATCAGAGAGGGAAAAGGGAACATGTACTTGGGTTGGGCCAAATTCCCCTCCTACAGCCTGAAGAGGACATAGCCAGGCTCTTTGAAGTCTCTTTTAGTTGTTCCCTTTTGGGCTGTAGAGGCCAGAGAGGGTTCAGCATTAGTAGGAGGAGCCGTGGGGAGGCCTGGGTACGGGGGTAGACTTTGAGGACTCCCTGTGGGGTGCAGGTTACATGTCTTACACAATCATGGGTTATCCCTTAATGAGAAAAAGGTCTGAACATATGGTACCTCACTCCACTTGCCTTCTTGTTTACAGAACAGATCTAGTTGCAGGATGGTATTATAGTTTATACTTCCCTCAGGTGGCCATCGTCCTCCTCCTGGAAGAGAATATTGTGGCCAGGCAGTGCTGCAGAAAAATATGAACCACTTCTTCAATGTCTGGGGATCAAATTGGTCCCAGTTATTGAGAATACACCTCAGGGGCAACTTTGCTTTGGAGGGAACATCTCCCATCTAAAAGGAAAGCATAGGGATGCCCGCACCCCTAGTCATTCCCAGTGGACACTGGTTCTAGCGCATCCCTTACTGTTTTAGTGTCCTTTTTCGAGGGTGCACAATCACCTATGGAACCCTGCTTATCGGATTTAATTGTGCTTACCGACATACCAGTTTCAACCACACTCTTTTCCCTCCCTTCTTAGCCACAAAGGAGGCAGCCAGGCTGCTGAGTTTAGTGGCCTCTCCAGTGCGCCCAAAAGTTTTTGTTCCAGTGAGTGGGTTCTAAGTTTGGGGTGTATTCTTAGGTGGTTAACAAGGCTGCAGTTAGCATATTTCTGAGCTTGAAACTGCCCCAGTAAGATGAACTCCTTAAAGATTGTACATAGACATAGCAATTTTAAGGCGGGGGGCAACAGGGCATTGGGCCAAGGCTGAAATAGTGTCTCATGCACTAAGGCCTTTGGTCCCTGCTTTCCATCATAAGAACACTACTTTTGATCTCCCAGTTGATGGTCTGTTATTTTACTTAACTCCCACAAATGCGAGTGGCACCGCGAGTGGAAGAGCTCCGTAATTCGGATTGCTGATCCTAAACAAGAGAGATGATAGGTGAAATGGTTCCCAGCGAGGTGGGGGCACGACAGAAAGAGAAATGGCCTAAGCCTTTCCAGTAACCATTGGCACACACTATATTGTCCTGGCTGTTGCCTTGGGTGTCGAATATGGGAAACAGGTCCTGTATATTTGTATTGTTGCCCATCTACATTAGAATAAGCTATGGGGGAGGGGCGCAGTGGCTCATGCCTGTAATCCCAGCACTTTGGGAAGTCGAGGCGGGCAGATCACAAGGTCAGATCGAGACCAGTCTGACCAACATGTGAAACCCCGTCTCTACTAAAAATACAAAAATTAGCCAGGCGTGGTGGCACGTGGTGCCTGTAATCCCAGCTACTCAGGAGGCTGAGGCAGGAGAATTGCTTGAATCCGGGAGGTTGAGGTTGCAGTGAGCCAAGATTGCACCACTGCACTCCAGCCTGGGCGTCAGAGCGAGACTCCATCTCAAAAACAGTAAAAAATAAAAAATAAGGCCGGGCGCGGTGGCTCACGCTTGTAATCCCAGCACTTTGGGAGGCCGAGGCGGGTGGATCACGAGGTCAGGAGATGGAGACCACGGTGAAACCCCGTCTCTACTAAAAATACAAAAAAATTAGCCGGGCATGGTGGCAGGCGCCTGTAGTCCCAGCTACTTGGAGAGGCTGAGGCAGGAGAATGGCGTGAACCTGGAAGGCGGAGCTTGCAGTGAGCCAAGATCGCGCCACTGCACTCCAGCCTGGGTGACAGAGCGAGACTCCGTCTCAAAAAATAAAAAAATAAAATAAAAAATAAGCCATGGGACATCAGGAACATGGATCTGAGGGCTGCCATCCTAATTGTTTTAGATTCCTAATCCAGAGGGTTTTCATCCCGGGGGTAGAGAGAATCCTGGAGACAGGGTCTCAAGAAAGTCTTCCTTACAGACGTTTGGACCCAGGAGGCATGCCTCTCGAAGGGTGGGTGAAGTGCGTTTGGGCAGCTGTTTAACAAAGGTTTCACACGGCGCTGTCAGGGCGTTACCAGGAGCTCAGGGCTACAGTTTTCCACCCTTGGCCAGCCCTCGGTTCAACCCAGAAAATGCAGAGAAAGTGGGAACTGGTTTGTAGGCAAAACAACACTCTCGACTCAGAGGGGTCAGGGGTTGTTACAAAGCCTTCTCAGAAACCCTTACACCTGTGTCTTTAGTCAGGCGGCCACGCTTGTCGCTTTTAAATGGCTGACAGGTGCCCGGTGTTTGCCTTCAATTCTAAAGAAAAATACAGCAGAGTAGCAAGCCAAAGAGGTCCGATGTTACCACTTTGGAAATCCCAGGTGAGACCCCACGATGAGTCAGTTTCTCCTGCCGATGGGTTCCTGGTCTCGCTAACTTTGAAGAATGAAGCTGTGGACCTTTGCTGTGAGTGTTGACAGTTCAAAGAGTCCACGGACCAGGAGAGTGAGCAGCAGATGTTTACTGAACGAAGCAAAAGGAAAGCTTCCACGTGCTGGAAGGGGACCCAGAAGGGTTGCCATTGCTGGCTTGGGTGGCTAGAGCTCATATCCCTGTTACTCCCTCCCCTTTCTTTTTGTCCATCAAGAGTGGTTCTTCCTTCAATCCCCCCTTGGAGTGGTTATTTTGAATCCTTCACTCGATCGGTTAAGAACTCAAAACCGGCCGGGCGCGGTGGCTCAAGCCTGTAATCCCAGCACTTTGGGAGGCCGAGGCGGGCGGATCACGAGGTCAGGAGATCGAGACCATCCTGGCTAACACGGTGAAACCCCGTCTCTACTAAAAAATACAAAAAAATTAGCCGGGCATGTTGGCGGGCGCCTGTAGTCCCAGCTACTCGGGAGGCTGAGGCAGGAGAATGGCGTGAACCCGGGAGGCGGAGCTTGCAGTGAGCCGAGATGCGCCACTGCACTCCAGCCTGGGTGACAGAGCAAGACTCCGTCTCAAAAAAAAAAAAAAAGAACTCAAAACCCTGAGTCACGGGGGTCTTTTGGGAAAGTCCCCAAACCAGCCCAGGAAATCCCACAAACTCCACCCCTCATTAGGATGCATCTGGCCTCACGCCGGCTTCACCGACACTGCACCCTAATCAGAAGGGGCCAGCAAGGTGCCTCACCCCTGTAATCCCAGCACTTTGGGAGGCTGCAGCAGAACTGCTTGGACCCAGTGCAAAACCATCCTGGGCAACATAGCGAGACCATGTCTGTAAAAAAAAAAAAAAAAAAACGTAGCAAGGCCGGGTGCTGTGGCTCACGCTTGTAATCCTAGCACCTTGGAAGGCCAAGGCAGGTGGATCACAAGACGTCAGGAGTTGAAGACCAGCCTGGCCAACATGGCAAAACCCCGTCTCTACTAAAAATAGAAAAAGTAGCCAGGCGTGGTGGCGCACACTGGTAATTCCAGCTACTCAAGAGGCTGAGAAAGGAGAATCGCTTGAACCCGAGAGGTGGAAGCTGCAGTGAGTCAAGATTGCGCCACCGCACTCCAGCCTGCACGATGGGCACAAGGCTCCATCTCAAAAAAAAAAAAAAAAGTGATAAAAAAAAAAACTAAACAGGAGGCTTTTAAGTTCAGGAGTTTGAAGCCAGCCTGGGCAACATAGCAAGACCCCATCTCTACAAAATATTAACCGAGTGTGGTGGTGGCACAAGCATGTAGTCCCAGCTACTCAGGAGGCTAAGGCAAGATCTTGGAAGATCAAGGCTGCAGCAAGCTATGATCATACCACTGCACCCCAACCTGAGTGATAGTGAGACCGTCTCAAAATTTTAAATCAGTAAATAAGAAAACAGGAATTGGTCTGTGCTCACCCCAACACATCTAAAAAACTCTTGACTTTGTGATTTGCCCCCCTCAGCCTACTGATCATTACAAGCTTTAAAAACACCAAAGCAATTATCTGAGCGTTGTGGTGGGTGCACACTTGTAGTCCTGGCTACTTGGGAGACAAAGGAGAGAGGATCACCCAAGCCTGAGTTCCAGGGTACAGGGAGCCATGACCACACCACTGCACTCCAGCCTGGGTGACCTTAAGGGGAAAACACCAAGGGTTGCCCTTCTTAAGAGTGATTATCACAGGAGAGGGTACAGCTCAGGGGCAGAGCACTGACTGCAGACCACGAGTGATGTCACGACCTCAGGTTCAAAACTGAGTAACTGGGCCAGGCGCACTGGCTCACGCCTGTAATCCCAGCACTCTGGGAGGCCAAGGCGGGCAGATCACAAGGTCAGGAGATCGAGACCAACCTGGCTAACCCAGTGAAACCCTGTCTCTACTAAAAATACAAAAAATTAGCCAGGAGTTGTGGCGGGCACCTGTAGTCCCAGCTACTTGGGAGGCTGAGGTTGTAGTGAGCCGAGATTGCACCACTGCACTCCAGCCTGGGCAACAGAGCGAGACTCCGTCTTAAAAAAAATAAATAGCCGGGCGCGGTGGCTCACGCTTGTAATCCCAGCACTTTGGGAGGCTGAGGCGGGTGGATCACGAGGTCAGGAGATCGAGACCACGGTGAAACCCCGTCTCTACTAAAAATACAAAAAATTAGCTGGGCGTGGTGGCGGGCGCCTGTAGTCCCAGCTACTCGGAGAGCCTGAGGCAGGAGAATGGCGTGAACCCAGGAGGCGGAGCTTGCAGTGAGCCGAGATCCTGCCACTGCACTCCAGCCTGGGTGCCTGGGTGACAGAGCGAGACTCCGTCTCAAAAAAATAAATAAAATAAAAAATAAAAAATAAATAAATAAACTGAGAACTGGGCATGGTAGTTCTTGCCTGTAATCCCAACACTTTGAGGTGCCGAGGTGGGAGGATGGCTTGAGTCCAGGAGTTCAAGACCAGCTTGGACAACATAGTGAGACCCCATTTGTATAAAATAAAAAAATTTGAGAACCAGTGTTCTACACCATTGGGTGTACCTAATTTTCTACCCATCTCCACACACCTAGACACTTCAGGGCCAAGGCCTGAGGGACACTTCAAAGTGCCTGATGGGATCCCAGCAATGACAGAACTGATCCTCAGTCCCACCAATTACACAACTGAGGTTTTTACTCCAATTTTACAGATGACAAATCCAGAGTCAGGGGCATAAGGCAGGGACCAATGCCGATGTGACAGAATCTAGGACAGAGGACCCCACAGGTGGCACAGAATGGAGTGCTGAGTAGAGTGCTAAGGGAGATGCCCACTCTTCAGCCACCTCCCTGGACAGACCAGCCACGAGGACACTAGTTGCTGCTCTAGTCAATGAAAGGGACACTTTATTGAGGCTCCAGGGCCACGGGGCCTGGGCAGGAGGCTGCCCTTCAAGGAAAGAACAACCTTATTTGACCTTCTTCTTGGGACGCAGGTTGTTGGTGTGGCCACACTTCTTCTTGCGGCAGTTCACAGCACGAGGATGAAGGCGAGCATAGCACCTGCACAGAGACAGGAGGGGCGGGTGAGGGCATACCCCGACTCCGGCAGCCCCTACAGCCCCCCAAGCATAGGAGCACACATACTTGCGGCAGATCATCTTGTCGCAGTTGTATTTCTGGGCAAGCTGGCGGAGGGAAGGCTCAATAATGCCACCTCGCAGGCGCAACACCAGGTGCAGGGTGGACTCTGCAGGAGACAGCCAGAGGGACGGCGACTGAGCCCAGCCCTGGCTCCTCAGTCACAGGGGCAGGGTCCTCCAGGGCCTATAGTCTGCTGCTTTCTCAAGTGTGATGGGGACACCAAGTCGGGATCCCCTGAGTGTTCTACGTGTGGAAGATACACTGTCCCAGCCAGGCCTGCCCCAGGAAATCTCCATCTCAGCACTGACCATGAGCCCTGGGGGGAGTCTGAGACTGACACATGCCAACTGAGGCAAACAGCTGGAGGATGTGGGTTTCTAACATGGAAGCCGACTGGGTTTCTAACATGGAAGACAAAGCCGATCTGGGTTTCTAACATGGAAGCCGACTTCCAAGTGGTTCAGGCAAGGTCAGACACTGAAGTCTAGGCTGGGCACCATGGCTCACGCCTGTAATCCTAGCACTTTAAGAAACCAGCCTGGCCTACATAGTGAAACCCTGTCTCTACTAAAAATACAAAAAAAATTAGCCAGGCGTGGTGGCGGGCGCCTGTAATCCCAGCTACTCGGGAGGCTGAGGCAGGGGAATTGCCTGAACCCGCGAGACAGAGGTTACAGTGAGCAGAGATCACGCCACTGCACTCCAGCCTGGGTGACAGAGTGAGACTCTGTCTTACAAAAAAGGACAATGAATTCTTGTCACTCCAACAAGTGACATAATTTCCTTATTGCAGTGATAAAAAAATTCACATTATGACTTTTTTTTTTCACCTCCCGAGTTCAAGCAATTCTCCTGCCTCAGCCTCCTGAGTAGCTGGGACTACAGGCACGCACCACCATGCCTAGCTAATTTTTGTATTTTTAGTAGAGATGGGATTTCACCATGTTGGCCAGGATGATCTCAATCTCTTGACCTTGTGATCCGCCCACCTCAGCCTCCCAAAGTGCTGGGATTACAGGCCTGAGCCACTGCACCTGGCTGATTTTTGTGTTTTTTTTTTGAGACAGAGTCTAGCTCTTTCGCCCAGGCCGGACTGCAGTGGCACTATCTCGGCTCACTGCAAGCTCCGCCTCCCGGGTTCACGCCATTCTCCTGCCTCAGCCTCCTGAGTAGCTGGGATTACAGGCGCCAGCCACCGCGCCCGACTAATTTTTTTTTTTTTGTATTTTTAGTAGAGAAGGGGTTTCACCGTGGTCTCTATCTCCTGACCTCGTGATCCGCCCGCCTCAGCCTCCCAAAGTGCTGGGATTACAGGAGTGAGCCACTGCGCCCAGCCTGATTTTTGTATTTTTAATAGAACGGGATTTCACCACGTTGTCCAGGCTGGTCTTCAACTCCTGACCTCAGGTGATCCACCCACCTCAGCCTCCCAAAGTGCTGGGATTACAGGCGTGAGCCACTGTACCCAGTCCCGTTATTTTAAACAGAACACAAGTCATCTGAACTGCTCCCCAACCCCTGACTGAGGCCATCAGTGCTCCTATCCTAGGACCTGGGGATCTTGGGTCCTTGCCTAGCAACCCCAACCCTGGTACCTTTCTGGATGTTGTAGTCTGAGAGAGTGCGGCCATCCTCCAGCTGTTTGCCGGCAAATATCAGACGCTGCTGGTCAGGTGGGATACCTGAGGGGGAGGGAGGCTCAGTTAGAGGCTCTGTGGAGCATATTACTGGCAGTGTCCCCTGCAGGGGAGCTCCAGCACTACCCCCAGTCTCTCAAAAGGCAAACTGAGGTAGAAGATAACAAACGTTCTTCAGATCACATGGAGAAGCAAGGGCAAAACAGGTCTAAAGCCAACCCACACAGGACTGAGACTCCCCTGGGCAGAGAGCGACTCCCAGTCCATAGCCAGAGCCCCCACACTCAGCCCAACTCACCCTCCTTGTCTTGAATTTTGGCTTTGACATTCTCAATGGTGTCACTGGGCTCGACCTCAAGGGTGATGGTTTTGCCCGTGAGGGTCTTCACAAAGATCTGCATGTTTGCGTCTCCTGGAGGAAGGGAGGCAGGTTAGACTGGTGAGCAATGCATGCCTAAGTGGCGCAAGCTCAGGTGCCTACACCCTATTTGCTATCCCTTTGCCTGCACAGAGCCCAACTGGTCCTGCCCCAGTACCTGTCTTCCTTCCACTCTTCCAAGCCTGGCCCTACTAGGCTTCTCACACACCCTGGCCTGTAGTCTAAACAAGTCCTGTAACTAAAGACCACATGTCCTCCACCCTCCTGACGGCATGGGTGCTCTTCAGAAACACAGACTGTGGTTATTCTCCTTAGGCTTAGCAGCGGAAGGACTCGTCAGTATCTCCCGATGGAATATGTACCCTTTGATCTTGCCAGATCCATCTTCCCTGAGCACGGTCCCACCCTGTCCCACCGCAGCCAGATCCTGATCTCCTCCACAGGCTGCTCCTGCTGCCAGCCTGAATGGGAAGCCATCCCCTACAACACACATGCCTTCCTGTCGCAGCCTCTCTCCTCTGTAACTCCAAGCTGGAGCACCCAACACTCTTAGCTTCCTTCTCAATTACACCAAAACTCTCCAGACCCCACTTCTTGCCTTGACCCCAAACCACGAACATCACTTAGTATCTACCAACCACTTGCTAAGCATTGTTCACATATAAAAGTTGACTTAAAAAGACAAAGAATCGACCCGGCGCAGGGGCTCATGCCTGTAATCCCAGCACTTTTGAAGGCCGAGACAGACGGATCATTTGAGGTCAAGAGTTCAAGATGAACCTGGCTAACATGGTGAAACCCCGTCTCTACTAAAAATACAAAAATCAGCTAGGCGTAGTGGCGGTAGCCTATCATCCCAGCTACTCGGGAGGCTGAGGCAGGAGAATCGCTCGAGCCCGGGAGGTGGAGATTGCAGTGAGCCGAGACCGCACCACTGAACTCCAGCTTAGGCGACAGAGCGAGACTCCACCTGAAAAAAAAACAAATAGTCTAAAGAAGAGTCTAAAAAGCAGACACTACCACCAGCCCCTCCTTACAGACGTAGTAATGGCGCCCGGTATGAAGACTCAGCTCCAGAAATTTAGTATTTCCAAAGCGACTGACGCAGTGCCTGGCAGAGTTAACGCTACACGCTCAATACCCCTCTCTCATTAACTCGGATCTGTCCCGAGGACCTCTTCCCGCCCGAGGCCTCGTGGGGTCACGCTAGCAGGCACAGCAGGCAGGCTCCTCTCCAAAACTGCGCTCGCCTCCTGGGCCCCGGTCTGGGCTCGGAGCCGCGGCCTCGCGAGCCCTGCCCAGCCACCCTGCCAAAACTGGCCCGCATGAGCCGGCTCAGGGCTGTCTCTTCTGCCGCCCAGGCCCCTGCAGCCTCCCGCAGCCCCCCACCCGCCCTCGACCCGGCGCCAACCCGCACGACCGCCGCCACCAACCAGCTCGGCCGCCTCGCTGAAGAAAAAGAGGACAGCGGAACCGGAAACCACCTAATGGCCGCAGAAAGCGCTTGCGCACGGAGCACGCCAGACGCCTGCGTCACAATTCGCACCGCGCCTTGGGCCCCGCCCTGCCACCATCTTGGATGCTGGCAAATGAAGCCTCAGCGCACGTGGGTGAGCGTCGCCCACCCGCTTCCGGGTGTGGGCCCCGCCCGCCGAGTCACTTGAGACGATTGCACCTCTCCCGATGTTTGCGTCGGCTGCCTCTGGGCCACTGACAACCGCTGGCGGTTGGCGGGCCCTCAGCGAATAGTTCAACGGAGTAGAGGAGAATGTTTTCTAATAAAGCAAAGGCATTAAGCAGAGGACTGCGGGTCCAGGACGCAGAGGTCGGGGCTGGGAAAGCACCTAACACCTGGAATCAGTTATAAATCTCTCGGCGGCTGTGCCTGAATGGATTTCAGGACAGCAGCAGGGAGAGCAGACGGGACTACCGCATTCGCCCGGAAAGGTGGTGGTGCCTGACAAAACATGCCAAGCGGGACTCAGGGTCTTTTTTTTTTTGAGACGGAGTTTCGCTCTTGTTGCCCAGGCTGTGGTGCAATGGCGCGATCTTGGCTCACCCCAACCTCCGCCTCCTGGGTTCAAGCAATTCTCCTGCCTCAGCCCCCCGAGTAGCTGCGATTACAAGTGTGCGCCACCATGCCCGGCTAATTTTGTATTTTTAGTAGAGACGGGGTTTCTCCATGTTGGTCAGGCTGGTCTCAAACTCGCGACCTCAGGTGATCCGCCCGCCTTGGCCCCCCAAAGTGCTGGGATTACAGACGTGAGCCACTGCGCCCGGCAGGATCTCTTTTCAGAGTAGGATCCAAATTTGTGGGTGGTTAAAAAGTGCCAGGGTGGACTGGTCCCGGCGGTGGCTCACGCCTGCACTTTGGGAGGCCGAGTTGGGCGGATCACCTGAGGTCGGGAGTTCGAGACGAGCCTGACCAACATGGAGAAACCGCATCTCTACTAAAAATACAAAATTAGCTGGGCGTGGTGGCGCATGCCTATAATCCCAGCTACTCAGGAGGCTGAGGCAGGAGAATCGCTTGAACCTGGGAGGCAGAGGTTGCAATTAGCCGAGACAGTGCCATTGCACTATAGCCTGGGCAACAAGAGCAAAACTCCACCTCAAAAAAAAAAAAAAAAAAAAATTACAAAAATTTTCGGGGTGTGGTGGCGGGTGCCTGTAATCCTAGCTACTTGGGAGGCTGAGGCAGGAGAATCGCTTGAATCCAGGAGGTGGAGGTTGCAGTGAGCCGAGTTCACGCCACTGCACCCAGCCTGGGCGACAGAGTGAGACTCCATCCCAAAAAAAAAAAAAAAAAGTGCCAGGGCGGGTGCAGTGGTTCACACTTGTAATCCCAGTACTTTGGGAGGTCGAAGAGGGAAGATTACTTGAGGTCAGGAATTCACGACCAGCCTGGAAAACATAGTGAGACCCTGTCTCTACAAAAAAAAAAAGTTTTTTTCGAACTATCCAGGTGTGGTGGTGCACACCTGTAGTCCCAGCTACTTTGGAGGCGGGAGGATTGCCTGAGCCCAGGGGTTTGAGATTGCAGTGACCCATGATTCGGCCACTGCACTCCAGCCTGGGCAACAAAGAGAGATGCTGTCTCAAAAAAAAAAAAAGTGCTGGCTGGGCGCGGTGGCTCACGCTTGTAATCCCAGCACTTTGGGAGGCTGAGGCGGGCGGATCACGAGGTCAGGAGATCGAGACCACGGTGAAACCCCGTCTCTACTAAAAAATACAAAAAATTAGCCCGGCGTGATGGCGGGCGCCTATAGTCCCAGCTACTAGGGGAGGCTGAGGCAGGAGAATGGCGTGAACCCGGGAGGCGGAGCTTGCAGTGAGCCAAGATCGCGCCACTGCACTCCAGCCTGGGTGACAGAGCGAGACTCCGTCTCAAAAAAAAAAAAAAAAAAAAGTGCTGAGTACAGAGAAGATGGGGAGCAATGAGAAGTTACCTATAGGCTTAACAGGGGTACCTGTTTATTTCCTTGAACATTTGCAGGGGCTACTATACCAGGAAAAAGCAGACACTCTCACGTCTGGGAAGATGCCTTTAAGAACATAATTTCCTTTTCTTTTTGAGACAAGAGTTTCGCTCTTGTTGCCCAGGCTAGAGTGCAGTGGTGCGATCTTGGCTCACTGCAACCTCTGCCTCCTGGATTCAAGCAATTCTCCTGCCTCAGCCTCCCAAGTAGCTGGGATTACAGGTGTACACCACCACGCCCAGCTAATTTTTGTATTTGTAGTAGAGATGGGGGTTTCACCATGTTGGCCAGGCTGGTCTCGAACTCCTGACCTCAGATGATCCACCTGCCTCGGCCTCCCGAAGTGCTGGGATTACAGGCATGAGCCACCAAGCCCGGTCGTAACAACATAATTTCTAAGTATTCAGAAGATGAGGTAACCCTGGGAGTGTGTCTGATGGGGAATGGATCTAGTGTGGCTCCCCGATCTGGAGGAAGGCTGAGATCTGGAGGAGGAATTATGAAAGGAGGATGGGAACGGTAGTATTGTGAGCAGTGACAGCAGCGTGAGGGAAGACCTAGCTGGTGATAGGAACTTGCGTTGTTATAGCTCCCACCAAGGGGGTTCCAAAAAAGGGCCACATCTCTTTCTAGCTCTGTAGTGCCTGATTGTCTGCACCTCCCTCCAGCGAGGCCCCCAGCCCCACATCCAGCACTTGCCCTCCTTTTCAGTTGCTTGGCCTAAGGATGGAAGAAGCCACGGCTAGGTGTACTTTTCCCTTTTTAGTAATGGTGTCTTTTTATTGATAACTTCCCAACAGCATCTGTAAACATCGGGTACAAAAATATTCCATTAAACTCTTTCCCAAGGTGGCTCCGTTTGCTCCATGGAGGCCTTCAGAGAGGCCTCCTAGCCCCTCAGGTTCCACACCTCTTTTCAGAGAAACACAGGCCTCAGCACGCTCAGGGCTGAATGGATGGCCAGCCTCCTTCTCAAGACTTCTACCTATCTCAGAAACCTCCTTGAGATACCAAGGAGAAAGTATTTGATACTTTTACGGAGCAAGGGGCAGGAAAAACAGAATTAGTGGGTGTGGGGCTGGGCTGGGGTGAACTCAGAGGAGACCATGCTTGTGCACCTCAAGGAAGTCCTGACCGGAGGTGGGGGACATCTGGCTCTGGTCACCTTTTAAGCACTCTTCAGAGCAGACGTCAGGCTCAGCTCTGGAAAAATTCCCCTGTGCCCAGCCCCGCGACTCCAGCTGGAATGGGCGTGCCCTGGCATGGCAGAGGGGTCTTGCAGAAGAGAGATGTTCTGAGGAAGGAAGGAGCCAGAATTAAAGACCCCCCCCGCCCCAGGAATTCCACACCCCTCGGGAGAGAGCCTTGTCCCCCTAGGAGCCCTGGGTGACAGAACGGGGCAGCAAAGGAGCCCTGGGTGACAGAACAAGGCAGGGATACCTGCTGCCACCTTGTATGCCACTGCCCTGAGACCCCCCTCAAGGCACCGGGCAGCAGCGCTATTTGCCCGTCGTCTCCTCGTCATCTGTCTGGCTGCGGCCGTTGATGGCTGGGGAGCCAGGCTGGACATGGGACAGGTCCTCGAAGCCGGGGCTCAGGGAGGGTGAGACGGTGTCGGGGCTGGTGTCACATGAGCCCGTGCTCTGTTCTGAGGTGGCGATGGTGGTCGTGGTGCTGGGTGGGATGGGGTCTTCATCCTCTTCCTCCAGGAAGGATGCCTCTGGGATATCTGGGGGAAGGAGGCCCAAGAGTTGGTTTTGTCACCTTGCCAAGCACCGCGATGTAGGACTTATTGTCCATGTGACCCCTAACGGCTGCCCTCACCCCATGGGGGTATGACTTGACCCTTTTTTTTCTAGACGGAGTTTCGCTCCTGTTGCCCAGGCTAGAGGGCAATGGTGTAATCTCGGCTCACTGCAACCTCCGTCTCCCAGATTCAAGCTAGGACTACAGGTGCCCGTCACCACGCCCATCTAATTTTGTATTTTTACTAGAGACGGGGTTTCTCTATGTTGGTCAGGCTGGTATTGAACTCCCGACCTCAGGTGATCTACCCGCCTCAGCCTCCCAAAGTGTTGGGATTACAGGCACGAGCCACCGTGCCTGGCAGACTTGGCCTATTTTTATTTTGTAGAGGAGAAAACTGAGGCCCAGGCAGGGAAGAGCCCTCACTTCAAGGTGAGGTGAGGAAGGGACACAAGCTCGGGGTTAGGCCTACAGGAGCCCTAATGGTGAACCTGGCTCACTGCACTACCTGGGCTAGGTACATGACCTCCCCTCAGCCCGGCTCCCTGCTCTGTAAACTGCTGTTGGAGGCCCTGGGATGGAGAGCTGTCAGCCTTTTCAACAGATGGGGTGAACCCAGGCTCAGCCTGCAGAGCCCTTTAAGGTGGTGGCAGGCCGGGCGCGGTGGCTCAAGCCTGTAATCCCAGCACTTTGGGAGGCCGAGGCGGGCGGATCACGAGGTCAGGAGATCGAGACCATCCTGGCTAACACGGTGAAACCCCGTCTCTACTAAAAATACAAAAAATTAGCCGGGCGTAGTGGCGGGCGCCTGTAATCCCAGCTACTCGGGAGGCTGAGGCAGGAGAATGGCGTGAACCCGGGAGGCGGAGCTTGCAGTGAGCTGAGATCGCGCCAGTGCACTCCAGCCTGGGGGACAGAGAAAGACTCCGTCTCAAAAAAAAAAGGGGGGAGGGGGAGGGGGGGGACCCGGGGGGGGTGGCTTTGAGGAGTGGACAGGCGAGACCGCCGCCGCCGGCGGGGGGAAAAAGAAAACGCTCAAAAAAAAAAAAAAAAAAAAAAAAAAAAAAGGTGGTGGCAACATGGAGTGGTACCCCAAAGAACACACGAGCTCTCTAGCCAGACAGATGTGAACTCAAGTCCTGCCCCTCTGCCTCTGTTTCCCTCTCCATGAAACGGGGATACTCACAGTCCCCACCTCATGGGTGACTATGGGTAACAGCTGGACATGGGACAGGTCCTCGAAGCTGGGGCTCAGAGAGGGCGAGACGATGTCGGGGCTGGTGTCACATGAGCCCGTGCTGTGTTCTGAGGTGGCTCATAATGCACACAGGGATAAGGATTGTCATGCTGCTCATCTACATGCTGCTTATCCACATTCTCCTGTGTGGCCTCCCCACACGGCACGGACTCCCATCCTAGTGCGCACTCTGCCAGCTGCTGACAGGACCAGGCCAGCACCCCGACCCTGCCCCCACCCCAGGTTTCCCCAGACCGACTGCCCATTACAGCCTGGTCTCAGTACCGGCCCCAAGGTGGCCTTCCAGAAGCCTGCCCTGGGCGGAGAGTGCTGACATGCTGGGGAGCAGGAGCCTGCGTGGCACTTACGGCTGAAGGCCTCGGGGTGCTGCCTGGCCAATTTTCCTTTCAGCGTCCTGCAGGGGAGAGAAGGCACACAGGGCTTAACCTGCTGAGCAGGCAGGCTGGGCCTGGTGCTGGCCACAAGCCCCTGCTGCCAGCTGAGGGCAAGGGGAGATGGGAGTGAGAACCCCCACACTATTCATCACCTCGCATCTTCACTCTCTCTAGGTGCTTGGCCCAGCATCCACGGCCCTGACAGTCGCCCACCAGCTGGCCTCCAGCCCCAGGGTAGGCACCAACTCCCAACTAGTTAGACTCTGGGTAGGCCGGGCGCGGTGGCTCACGCTTGTAATCCCAGCACTTTGGGAGGCCGAGGCGGGCGGATCACCAGGTCAGGAGATCGAGACCACGGTGAAACCCCGTCTCTACTAAAAATACAAAAAAAAATTAGCCGGACTCTGGGTGCTCTGAGCCTAGGCACTGGCTGGGGGCTCCCCTTGCAAGGCTGCTTTTTACATGTGGCCTCTTCTCTGATAAACTTTTTTTTTTTTTTTTTTTTTTTTGAGACAGAATCTCACTCTGTCGCCCAGGGTGGAGTGCAGTGGTGCCATCTTGGCTCACTGCAACCTCCACCTTCCGGATTCACATGATTCTCCTCCCTCAGCCTACCAAGTAGCTGGGATTACAGGCACATGCCACCATGCTCAGCTGATTTTTTTGTATTTTTAGTAGAGACGGGGTTTCATCATGTTCGCCAGGCTGGTCTCAAACTCCTGACCTCAGGTGATCCGCCTGCGTCAGCCTCCCAAACTGCTGGGATTACAGGCATGAGCCACTGCGACCAGCCGCACTGTTACATTTTTGAAGAATAAATAAACTGCAAGGCTGGGCGTGATGGCTTATGCCTGTAATCCCAGCACTTTGGGAGGTCGAGACGGATGGATCACCTGGGGCCAGGACTTTGAGATGAGCCTGGCCAACATGGGGAAACCCTGTCTCTACTAAAAAAAAAATTCAAAAATTACACAAAATACAAAAATTAGGCTCACACCTGTAATCCCACCACTTTAGGAGGCCGAGGCAGGCAGATTGCTGGAGCTCAGGAGTTTGAGACTAGCCTGGGCAACACAGTGAAACCTCGTCTCTACTAAAATACAAAAAATCAGCTGGGCATGGCAGCATGCGCCTGTAGTCCCAGCTACTCAGGAGGTTGAAGCAGGAGAATCGCTTGAACCTGGGAGGCGGAGGTTGCAGTGAGCTGACATTACACCACTGCACTCCAGCCTGGGTGACAGAGCAAGACTCCATCTCAAAAATAAAACAACAACAAGAAAAATTAGCTGGGCGTGGTACAGTATGTCTATAGACCCAGCTACTCGGGAGGCTGAAGCACAAGAATCGCTTGAATCCGGGAGGCAGAGGTTGCAGTGAGCCAAAATCACGCCACTGCACTCCAGCCAGGGCCACAGATCAAGACTGTGTCTCGATCAGTTAATCAATCAGTAAATAAACTTACGTCAAGATTTTATCCCAGGGTTAGAATTGTCCCAGACACTTAAGTGCACAGTGAAGCCTTGTAAAACAAACAGAAATCTTCCCTTTACCCTGGTAATGTGAAGGAAACTGAGGCTTAGATGGGGAGGTGGAGGCAGAGGTCAGCTGGGGCCCTGGGGTGGGGCTGAGCACCCACCTGATACGGCGGAAGATGCTGTCCAGGTCCCGTTTCATCTCCACCAGGGTCCTCGTGTGGTGCAGGAAGCGTTCGCTCATCTGCTGCAGGCGGGCACTGGACAGGTTGTTGAAGTTGAGCAGCATCTCATTGGTCTTCTCAAATCGGTCCAGCCTGATGGTGGAGAGAAGGCATGAGCTTCACTGCCCAGCTTCAGGGCCCTGCCCAACCTGGCCCAGCAGACTGTTCATGCCAAGCCCTTGCCTGCTTCACAACCTTTGCATGGGCTGTTCCCTTGTCCTGCAGAGTTCTACCTACTCTTTGAGCCACCTAGCAAACTCCTATTCAACCTTCAAAACCCTACTCAAGTGTGTCCTTCTTATGTAGCCTTGTCTACCTCTTCATTCAATCAGACTTTTTTTGAGACGGAGTCTAGCTCTGTCTGGAGTGCAGTGGCGCGATCTCGGCTCACTGCAAGCTCCGTCTCCCAGGTTCATGCCATTCTCCTGCCTCAGCCTCCAGAGTAGCTGGGACTACAGGCATCTGCCACCACGCTTGGCTAATTTTTTGTATTTTTAGTAGAGACGGGGTTTCACCGTGTTAGCCAGGATGGTCTCGATCTCCTGACCTCGTGATCCACCCACCTTGGCCTCCCAAAGTGCTGGGATTACAGGAGTGAGCCATCGCACCCGGCCCAATCAGACTCTTTTAATTCCACTAGCCCCAGGTTGTTCCTCTGGCCCAGCCCTGACACCATAGGGCCAGGAGGGTCTGTGTCTGGCTTTGTCTCCCCTCAGTGTAGAAGTTCCCTAGAGCCAGGTCTGAATCTGACCTAAAAAAACAGTAGACCAGCCGGGCACGATGGCTCATGCCTGCAATTCCAGCGCTTTGGGAGGCCAAGGCAGGCGGATCATGAGGTGAGGAGTTCGAGACCAGCCTGGCCAACATGGCGAAACCGCGTCTCTACTAAAAATACAAAAATTGGGCATGGTGGCTGGGCATGGTGGCGGGCGCCTGTAATCCCAGCTACTCGGGAGGATGAGGCAGGAGAATCATTTGAACCCAGGAGGCAGACATAGCAGTGACCCGAGATTGCGCCACTGCACTCCAGCCTGGGCGACAGTGCGAAACTATGTCTCAAAAAAAGGAGACCAGCACTTTAGGAAGTCGAGGCAGGGTGGACCACTTGAGGTCTGGCCAACATGGTGAAACCACATCTCTTCTAAAAATAAAAAAATCAGGGCCGGGCACGGTGGCTCACGCCTGTAATTCCAGCACTTTGGGAGGCTGAGATGGGCGGATCACGAGGTCAAGAGATTGAGACCGTTCTGGTCAACATGGTGAAACCCCGTCTCTACTAAAAATACAAAAATTAGCTGGCCGTGGTGGCGGGTGCCTGTAGTCCCAGCTACTTGGAAGGCTGAGGCAGTAGAATCGCTTGAACCCAGGAGGCGGAGGTTGCAGTGAGCTGAGATTGCACCACTGCACTCCAGCCTGGCGAGAGTGAGACTCCGTCACACACACACACAAAAAAAATCAGCCAGGCATGGTGGTGCATGCCTGTAATCCCAGCGACTCAGGAGGCTGAAGCAGGAGAATTACTTGACCCAGGAGGCAGAGGATGCAGTGAGCAGCAATTATGCCATTGCATTCCAGCCTGGGCGACAGAATGAGACTCTGTCTCCCAAAAAAAAAAAAAAAAAAAAGACACAGGAGAGAGACAGGTACTATTGAGACTCCGAGCTGCTCTGGGTCTGGGAGAAAAGGTAAGGAAATCAGGTCTGTACTGTGTCATGACAGCTGGGAAGAGCCCCTGGCTCAGAGACACAAAAACAAAGCTGCGGGAGGCTGTGCTTCCACTCCAAGACTGTATTAGCCCAGTGGTGTCCAGTCTTTTCATTTCCCTGGGCCACACTGGAAGAAGAATTGTCTTGGGCCACACATAAAATACACTAACGCTAACGACAGCTGATGAGCTAAGAAAGAACATGAAAAAAATCGCAAAAAAAATCTCGTAACATTTTAAGAAAGTTTACGAATTTGTGTTGGGCCGCATTCAAAGGGTTGGACAGGCCGAGGGTTGGACAAGCTTGGTATTAGCCTTTCTTCCCCACAGGGCAGGCCTGAATTAGGGCAAGGTTTCAGCAGCCACAGCACCGAACCCCAGTGAGGACAAGAGGCCTTTATATCCCCTCCAAGAGACCCTGGGCACTGTGCAGACACAGCCTGGGCTCTGAGAGACTAGTCCTTCAACAGGAAGTAGGCCGGGCGCGGTGGCTCACGCTTGTAATCCCAGCACTTTGGGAGGCCGAGGCGGGTGGATCACGAGGTCAGGAGATCAAGACCACGGTGAAACCCCGTCTCTACTAAAAATGCAAAAAAAATTAGCCGGGCGTGGTGGCGG
This sequence comes from Hylobates moloch, assembly GCF_009828535.3. NCBI lineage: Eukaryota > Metazoa > Chordata > Mammalia > Primates > Hylobatidae > Hylobates > Hylobates moloch. The sequence continues at coordinate 51,677,219 of NW_026652287.1, read as the reverse complement.
GCGCCTGTAGTCCCAGCTACTAGGAGAGGCTGAGGCAGGAGAATGGCGTGAACCCGGGAGGCGGAGCTTGCAGTGAGCCGAGATTGCGCCACTGCACTCCAGCCTGGGCGACAGAGCGAGACTCCGTCTCAAAAAAAAAAAAAAAAAAAAAAACAGGAAGTAGGCGCACCAGCATAAAACCCGCATAAAGGCCGGGCACAGTGGCTCAGACCTGTAATCCCAGGACTTTGGGAGGCCGAGGTGGGTGGATCACTTGAGGTCAGGAGTTCGAGACCAGCCTGACCAACATGATGAAAGCCCGTCTCTACTAAAAATACAAAAATTAGCCAGGCATGGTGGCACATGCTTGTAATCCCAGCTACTCAGAAGGCTGAGGCAGGAGAAATCGCTTGAACCCGGGAGGCGGAGGTTGCAGTGAGGCAAGGTCACACCATTGCACTCCAGCCTAGGCAACAAGAGCAAAACTCTGTCTCAAAAACAAGAAACAAATAAACAAAAAAACCTGCATACGGCCCTCTCTGGTCCTTCAATTCTCCCACCCCAGGCCTCAGGACAGGAGCCTCTGCGGCCCCCGCCAAGCCATCCGCAGCTGCAAAACCTCCCCAAAGCCCTGCTTCCTGTGCCAAGGCCTCGCCTCCAGGCCGGGAAGGAATTTACTTTGGAGCCAGCGACAGATTTGCTCATTTCCTTCATTTTATCACCAGTGTGGGCCCCGGGTAGGGGCGGGCAAGACAAGAATGTTGGCCAGCCCATGGATTCCTTCCCACGCTCAGGTCCCCCAGCCGCCACTCACATGTTCTTCTGGGCCAGGATGATGGCGTTGACATCATCTGTGTTCACCATGCTCAGGATGCGGCCGCAGAAGACCCTCGAGGCCGAGTCCGGGAGGTCCATCTCTTCCTCCTCCTCCGCTGCCTGAAACAGGCAAGAACAGAGTGGTCTGCACCAGTCACCAGGTGAGGTGGGACCAAGAGGCCAGGCCGGGAACCCCATGTGCTGGAATCTAACCCAACCGTGGTGGTATCCTACAGTGGGGATGTGTGACTGTGGCTCCGTCATGCCACCTGAACCTCAGGTGTGCCACCCCAGGAATTTGGAGGTATTGGGCAAACTAAGAGAGGTTGTATTTGTAAACTGTACCCAAGCACATTAGAATCCCATCAACTCCCACTTCCATGAGCCCAAGGCCACAGGCACCTTTCACCTGCACAGATCTGCCAGCTTCCTCCCTCATCCCCCGCCTCACAACTGCTGTCCTCACAAGCTGAGCGTGTGTGGCTGCCTCAGCAAATCATCACAACCTCCAATGTCTCCTCTCCCAAGAGGTCAGTGACTCCTATTCCGGTCACTGTTACTGCTTCTCTTACTACTTGACCTCGTTTTTTTTTTTTTTTTTTTTTTTTTTGATACGGAGTTTCACTCCTGTTGCCCAGGCTGGAGTGCAATGGCGCGATCTTGGCTCAGCGCAACCTCCATCTCCCGGGTTCAAGCAATTCTCCTGCCTCACCCTCCCAAGTAGCTGGGATTACAGGTGCCCACCACCACACCTGGCGAATTTTTGTATTTTTTAGTAGAGACGGGGTTTCACCATGTTGGCCAGGCTGGTCTCGAACTACTGACCTCAGGTGATCCACTCGCCTCAGCCTCCCAAAGTGCTGGGATTACAGGCACGAGCCACCGTGCCCAGGCTACTTTACCTTGTTTTTGTTTGTTTGTTTGTTAAGAGACAGGATCTCGCTACGTTGCCTAGGCTGCTCTTAAATTCCTAGGCTGACACAACCCTTTTGCCTTGGCCTCCCAAAGTGCTAGGATTACAGGCCTGAGCCACCGCGCCCAGCCACGCTTTACCTTGATTTAACTGCTTCACTGGTTCACCTCTTCATGAAATTATCCTAGTTATCAGCTAACCCGTTTGCCTGTCACCCCCACAACAATGTCAGCTCCAAAAGAGCAGAGGTGGCCGGGTGCGGTGGCTCATGCCTGTAATCCTAGCACTCTGGGAGGCTGAGGCGGGTGGATCATGAGGTCAGGAGTTTAAGACTAGCCTGGCCAACATAGTGAAACCCCATCGCTACTAAAAATACAAAAATTAGCCAGGCATGGTGGTGGGCACCTTTAGTTCCAGCTACTCGGGAGCTTGAGGCAGGAGAATCGCTTGAACCCAGGAGGCGGAGGTTGTGGTGAGCCAAGACTGCGCCACTGCACTCCAGCCTAGGCAACAGAGACTCCGTCTCAAAAAAAAAAAGAAGAAAAAAAAAAAAAAAGAGCAGAGGCGTGTCTGTCACCAGAGCCCGACCCAGAGTCTGGCTCATAGCAAGCAGCTGCCAGAATGTTGTTGTGGGGAAAGGCAAAAGAACTTTTCTTTTTTTTTTTTTTTTTTCTTGAGACAGAGTCTCGCTCTGTCGCCCAGGCTGGAGTGCAGTGGCGCAATCTTGGCTCACTGCAAGCTCCGCCTCCCAGGTTCACGCCATTCTCCTGCCTCAGCCTCTCCGAGTAGCTGGGACTACAGGCGCCCGCCACCACACCCGGCTAATTTTTTGTATTTTTAGTAGAGACGGGGTTTCACCGTAGTCTCAATCTCCTGACCTTGTGATCCACCCGCCTCGGCCTCCCAAAGTGCTGGGATTACAAGCGTGAGCCACCGCGCCTGGCCAACAGAACTTTTCAAACTCAGCTCTGACATGACACTTTTATTAGCAAATTAAAGCCAAGAATTGCAGGTACTCACAGGCAACCTGTGGGCCCCAGCAACCCAGATGGTTCTGAGGTTCCCAGTTTCGCTGGCACACAGATGATCGTAATGGAAGGCAGGAACTTCCAGGAGCAGCCAGGGTAGGAGGAGCTACAGCACTGACCCTCCTAGGGAGTTCAGGAAAAATCTAGGATCTTGATATAGTTTGGCTCTGAGGCCCACACATTTAATAGCCAAGAAACAGAGACCTACTTCTACTAGATCAGAAAGGGTTTCGGCCGGGCGCGGTGGCTCACGCTTGTAATCCCAGCACTTTGGGAGGCCGAGGCGGGTGGATCACGAGGTCAGGAGATTGAGACCACGGTGAAACCCTGTCTCTACTAAAAATACAAAAAAATTAGCCGGGCGTGGTGGCAGGCGCCTGTAGTCCCAGCTACTCGGAGAGGCTGAGGCAGGAGAATGGCGTGAACCCGGGAGGCGGAGCTTGCAGTGAGCCGAGATTGCGCCACTGCACTCCAGCCTGGGGGACAGAGCGAGACTCCGTCCCAAAAAAAAAAAAGAAAGGGTTTCAGAGGCCGAGTGTGGTGGCTCATGTCTGTAATCCCAGCACTTTGGGAGGCCGAGGTGGGCATACTACTTGAGGTCAAGAGTTCAAAACCAGCCTGGCCAACATAGTGAAACTCAGTCTCTACTAAAAATACAAAAAAAAATTAGCCGGGGGCCGGGCGCGGTGACTCACGCTTGTAATCCCAGCACTTTGGGAGGCCGAGGCGGGCGGATCACAAGGTCAGGAGATCGAGACCACGGTGAAACCCCGTCTCTACTAAAAATACAAAAAATTAGCCGGGCGTGGTGGCGGGCGCCTGTAGTCCCAGCTACTCGGAGAGGCTGAGGCAGGAGAATGGCGTGAACCCGGGAGGCAGAGCTTTCAGTGAGCCAAGATTGAGCCACTGCACTCCAGCCTGGGTGAAAAAGTGAGACTCCGTCTCAAAAAAAAAAAAAAAAATTAGCCGGGCATGGTGGCAGGCACCTGTAGTCCCAGCTACTCGGATGGCTGAGGCAAGAGAATGGCTTGAACTTGGTAGGCAGAGGTTGCAGTGAGCTGAGATCACGCCACTGCACTCCAGCCTGGGCGACAGAGTGAGACTCCATCTCAAAAAAAAGAAAAAGAAAAAGAAAAAAAGAAAGAGAAAGAAAGGAAGGAAGGGAGGGACGGAGGGAGGGAGTGAAAGAAAGGAAGAAAGAAAGAAAAGAAAGAAAGAAGAAAGAAAGGGTTTCAGAGCTCACTTAATGTACTCTCCCATTTATTCAGCAGCTACTCTATGCTAAACAAAGCAACAGGCTCATACATACTGTTATCATCCTTATTTATAGATGAGAAAACTGAGGCTCAGGGACACTGAGAAACCGGGCCACTGTCACACAGCCAGTGAACCTAAGTCACAACAAATGGCCACAGCCCACAGGTCTCACAAAGGTGGGAATCTGAACAGGTGCACAATATCCAGCTGTGAGAGGACAGTGGCTTCTTACAGCTGCTGATTTCTGCCCGACTTCTGATGTTTCTCCAGGAAAAAAGAGGAAACAGGGATTTTTTTTTCTGGGAAATTGCTTCATTGACAAATGTTAGCAATCAATACTTTTTTCCAAAATATCATGGAGGTCAAGGGTATCTATTTGTGATCTGAATCTGGTCAGTGTTTTGCAGCACCTTCTAGAAATAAGGTGCCACACCCGGCCAAACCCCCTTCCCTCTAATAATAACTATGGTTATTGAACTCCTATGACATGCCAGGCAGAGACACCCACAGTCTCCACATTCCCAAAGAAGCATGATCTTGTATAAAGAGGATACCTGGACCTGGTGCTCATGCCTGTAATCTCAGCACTTTGGGAGGCCAAGGCTGGTGGATCACCTGAGGTCAGGAGTTCAAGACCAGCCTGGCCAACATGGTGAAACCGCGTCTCTACTAAAAATACAAAAATTAGCCAGGCATGATGGCGGGCACCTGTAGTCCCAGCTACTCAGGAGGCTGAGGCAGGAGAATCGCTTGAACCCGGGAGGCAGAGGTTGCAATGAGCCAAAATCAAGCCACTGCATTCTACTGTGGGCAACAGAGGGAGACTCCGTCTCAACTTAAAAAAAAAAAAAAAAGACACCTGGAGAGGGAGGCCCATAGCTAGTACCAGTGAGGCACAATATTGAGACCTTCCGGGATACACTCCTCCTTCAAAACAGGACTCTTTTCTGTCTCTGGCTCCCAGATGTGAGGGCTGAGGGGTTCCTGGCACCTCCCTCCTGTCCCCCCGCAACTTCCTCTCCCAAGAAGACTTCCCTGATTACTGCTAGTATGGCCCACATACACAGTGAAATTGACCCAGCAAGAGCTCTGATCCCAACTCCAAATGTAGATTTATTGAAGAAACGCAGAGAGGTAGGCTGTTTGACCATGGGAGAGCCATTTCACCCTTCTGAATCAGTTTTTTCAACTATAAAATGAGAATAAGGTAGAATGAAGATCTCACAGTGCTGTCTGTGGCAACTGAAACCAAAGGTGATAACGACTGGAGCTCAGGACAGGCTGTTTCTCCAACAGGAGTGTGAAGAAGTCCTGGGACAGGGCCCGGGAATCAACATTTTGAGAACATCCCAGGGGCCTCTAAGAATATATTACGGGCAAACACTTGTAGAGCACTTCATTTCATCCTCAATCACCGTTATGAGGCAGACACAATCATCTCCGAGTGAAACTGAGGCTCACAGGGGCGGGCTCAGTTGCCGAAACTCACACGGAGAGGCAGAGAAGCACCACGGTTCTATATCCAGGTTATTTAACAGAATTTAACTCAGCCATACAAGCTCTGAAAAACCCCAAGTGGGGAGGGGCTCAAATATCCCCTCACGCCCCGTCCCCTACAATATAGGGAAACTGAGGCACAAACCGGTCAACGCCCAGCTCCAGGTTACACGACACACCCAGAACACAGGCGGCCCCAATTCCTATGCCCCTGATCCGGATCCAGATCCAGCCCGTGGCGCCGCCTGCGTATCCATGAGCAGACGGGGAAACTGAGGCCTGTGCGCAGCAGAAATGACCAGATGTGGCCAGCGGCGCACCCCACCCCACCGCAGCCCGGGGGCCGCGCCCGACCCGGACCGGTTCCCCGCGGCCCTGGAGTCCCCAGCCCCACCCCAAACTCGGCCCCGGCGTCGGTAGTGGCGGCACCTGCACATCTGGCGGCCTTCCTCGCGCTTCCGGGATGGCGCCCGCGCCGGCGAAACGTCACCGCGCACCGATCGTGCGAGCGCGCGTGGCGGCGACGTACCCTGGAGCCGCTTGCGTGCGTGAAGTCACGACAGGAAAGGGCGGGGCTTAGACGGAGCTTCGGCTCGTGGGTGCATCACAATGAATAGCCAATCAAACAGTTCGTCTCGCGCCTGCGTATTTCCAGAAGCCCAGAAGGAAGCCCGGAAAGCAACCCGGAAGAAAAAAGGCTGAGAGAATTGTCCCATTTTCTAGATAGTGTGACTGAGGTCCCAGAGTGGTAACCCTCCCCAAGGTCGTAAATGCTATAGTGGTCAGAGGCCAAACCACACTCAGGTGTCGTGCTTTCCAGGCAGGGAATTAGACTCGTGTGTTCAGACATCCCTGCTCCACTTTTGCTGATTTTTTTGGTCCAAGTTTCCTTTTTTTTTTTTTTTTTTTTTGAGACAGAGTTTCGCTCTTGTTGCCCAGGCTGGAGTACAATGGTGCGATCTCGGCTCACCGCAACCTCCGCTTCCCAGGTTCAAGCGATTCACCTGCGTCAGCCTTCCCGAGTAGCTGGAATTACAGGCATGTGCCACCATGCCCGGCAAATTTTGTGTTTTTAGTAGAGACAGGGTTTCTATACGTTGATCAAGCTGGTCCCGATCTCCCGACCTCTGGTGATCTGCCCGCCTCGGCCTCCCAAAGTGCTGGGAGCCCCCTGTTTTCCTTACATTCAGTTTTTTTGAGAATGGTGGGTTTTTTTTTTTTTTTTTTTTTTTTTTTTTTTGGGGGGCTGGAGTGCAGTGGCGCAATCTCGGCTCACTGCAAGCTCCGCCTCCCGGGTTCACGCCATTCTCCTGCCTCAGCCTCTCCGAGTAGCTGGGACTACAGGCGCCCGCCACCACGCCCGGCTAATTTTTTTGTATTTTTAGTAGAGACGGGGTTTCACCGTGGTCTCGATCTCCTGACCTCGTGATCCACCCGCCTCGGCCTCCCAAAGTGCTGGGATTACAAGCGTGAGCCACCGCGCCCGGCCTACGCTGGGGAATTTTTTTAAAAGGGTTTACAGGCTGGGCGCGGTGGCTCACATCCTGTAATTGTAATCCGAGCACTTTGGGAGGCCGAGGCGGGCGGATCACGAGATCAGTAGTTCGAGACCAGCCTGACCAACATGGTGAAACCTTGTCTCTACTAAAAATAAATTAGTCGGGAGTGGTGGCGGGAGTCTGTAATCCCAGCTACTCAGGAGGCTGAGGCAGGAGAATCGCTTGAACCCGGGAAGCAGAGGTTGCAGTGAGCCAAGATCGCACCACTGCACTCCAGCTTGGGCGATAGAGCAAGGCCACGTCTCAAAAAAAAAAAAAAAAAAAGCAAGCTAAAAAATGAAGAAAATGTATTTTCATATTAGTTTGTATATACGAGTACCAAGTTTTTGTTTGTTTTTTTTTTTTTGAGACGGAGTGTCGGTCTGTCGCCCTGGCTGGAGTGCAGTGGCGCAATCTCGGCTCACTGCAAGCTCCGCCTCCCAGGTTCACGCCATTCTCCTGCCTCAGCCTCTCTGAATAGCTGGGACTACAAGTGCCCGCCACCACGCCCGGCTAATTTTTTGTATTTTTAGTAGAGACAGGGTTTCACCGTGGTCTCGATCTCCTGACCTCGTGATCCGCCCACCTCGGCCTCCCAAAGTGCTGGGATTACAAGCGTGAGCCACCGCGCCCGGCCACGAGTACCAAGTTTTTGTAATAAAATGCCTCACAGCTACAATTGGAAAAAAAAAAAAAAAAAAAAAAAGGGCCTGTGGTCCCAGCTACTCAAGAGGCTGAGGTAGGAGAATCCTTTGAGGCCAGGAGGCAGAAGTTGCAGTGAAAGAAGATCCCACTCCAGCCTGGGCAACAGAGTGAGACCCAGTCTCAAAAAACAAACAGGCCTGGCGCAGTGGCTCACACCTGTAACCCCAGCACTTTGGGAGGCCGAGGCGGGTGGATCACCTGAGGTCAGGAGTTTGAGACCAGACTGGCCAACGTGGTGAAACCCCGTCTCTACTAAAAATACAAAAAAAATTAGCCTGGCGTGGTGGCAGGTGCCGTAATCATAGCTACTCAGGAGGATGAGGCATGAGAATTTTGAACCTGGGAGGTGGAGATTACAGTGAGCTGAGATTGTGCCACTGCACTCCAGCCTGGGTGACAGAATGAGACTTTGTCTCAAAAAGCAACAACAACAACAAAAATCGCTATAAACTGATGTAGATTTATTTTATGGGTTATAATTATTTCCTTTCCTGCCCCTTTAAATTAGTTCCTGGCCGGGCGCAGTGGCTCACGCCTGTAATCCCAGCACTTTGGGAGGCCGAGGCGGGCGGATCATGAGGTCAGGAGATTTGAGACCATCCTGGCTAACATGGTGAAACCCTATCTCTACTAAAAATACAAAAAATTAGCCAGGCGTGGTGGTGGGCACCTGTGGTCCCAGCTACTCGGGAGGCTGAGGCAGGAGAATGGTGCAAACCTGGGAGGCGAAGCTTGCAGTGAGCAGAGATCGAGCCACTGCACTCCAGCCTGGGTGACAGAGCAAGACTTCGTCTCAATAAATAAATAAATAAGCTCCTGTGTCCTTTTAATATGTCGCCACCATTCTCTGAGCATTATTTATCTTGGGCTCCACAACATGATCCAGTGCTGTGTAAAATCCCTGGAATCAGCCATTTCTCCAAGGAACCTGGTTCCTTTGCTTCAAGAGTAGGATTTAGAGACCAAGATCAGCCGGGCGCCGTGGCTCACGCTTGTAATCCCAGCACTTTGGGCGGCCGAGGCGGGTGGATCACGAGGTCAGGAGATCGAGACCACGGTGAAACCCCATCTCTACTAAAAATACAAAAAAATTAGCTGGGCGTGGTGGCGGGCGCCTGTAGTCCCAGCTACTTGGAGAGGCTGAGGCGGGAGAGTGGCGTGAACCCGGGAGGCGGAGCTTGCAGTGAGCCGAGACTGCGCCACTGCACTCCAGCCTGGGCGACAGAGCGAGACTCTGTCTCAAAAAAAAAAAAAAAAAAAAAAGAAACCAAGATCAGTCGGGGCGCAGTGATTCACGCCTGTAATCCCAGCATTGTAGGAAGCTGAGGTGGGCAGATCAGGAAGTCAGGAGTTCGAGACCACCCGGGCCAACATGATGAAACCCCGTCTCTATTAAAAACACAAAACAATTAGCTGGGCATGGTGGTGGGCACCTGTAATCCCAGTTACTCAAGAGGCTGGAGAATCACTTGGAACTGGGAGGCAGAGGTTGCAGTGAGCTGAGCTCACCCACTGCACTCCAGCCTGAGCAACAAGAGCGAAACTCTGTCTCAAAACAACAAAGAAAGAGGTCAGGTGCAGTGGCTCACTCCTGTAATCCCAGCACTTTGGCCGGGCGCGGTGGCTCACGCTTGTAATCCCAGCACTTTGGGAGGCCGAGGCGGGTGGATCACGAGGTCAGGAGATCGAGACCATGGTGAAACCCCGTCTCTACTGAAAATACAAAAAACTTAGCCGGGCGTGGTGGCGGGCGCCTGTAGTCCCAGCTACTCGGAGAGGCTGAGGAAGGAGAATGGCGTGAACCCGGGAGGCGGAGCTTGCAGTGAGCCAAGACTGCGCCACTGCACTCCAGCCTGGGCGACAGAGCGAGACTCCATCTCAAAAAAAAAAAAAAAAAAAAAAAAAAAATCCCAGCACTTTGGGAGGCCGAGGTGAGCTGATCACCTGAGGTCCGGAGTTCGAGACCAGCCTGACCAACATGGAGAAACCCTGTCTTTACTAAAAATACAGAATTAGCCAGGAGTGGTGGCACATCCCTGTAATCCCAGCTACTCGGGAGGCTGAGGCAGGAGAATCGTTTGAATTTGGGAGACGGAGGTTGCGGTGATCCGAGATCACACCACTGCACTCCAGCCTGGGCAACAAAAGCGAAACTCCGTCTCAAAAAAAAAAAAAAAAAAAAAGAAAGAAGGAAAGAAAGGAAGGGAGGGGGGGAAGGAAAGACGGGAAAGAAAGAAAGAAATTGGCCGGGTGCTGTGGCTCGTGCCTGTAATCCCAGCATTTTGGGAGGCCGAGGCAGGCAGATTACCTGAGGTAAGGAGTTCGAGACCAGCCTGGCCAGCATGGTGAAACTCGTCCCTACTAAACACACACACACACACACACACACACACACACACACACACAATTAGCTGGGCATTGTGGCGCGCACCTGTAGTCCCAGCTACTCGGGAGCTTGAGGCAGGACAATTGCTTGAACCTATGAGACAGAGGTTGCAGTGAGCCAAGATCATGCCACTGCACTCCAGCCTGGCCAACACAGCAAGACTCCATCTCAAAAAAAAAAAAAAAAAAGCCGGGTGCAGTGGCTCACGCCTGTAATCCTAACACTTTAGGAAGCCAAGGCAGGCAGATTGCCTGAGCTCAGGAGTTCGTGACCAGCCTGGGCAACACAGTGAAACCCTGTCTCTACTAAAACACAAAAAGTTAGCCGGGCGTGGCAGCGTGCGCCTGTAATCCCAGCGACTAGGGAGGCTGAGGCAGGAGAATGGCATGAACCAGGGAGGCAGAGGTTGCAATGAGCTGAGATCGCGACACTGTACTCCAGCCTGTGGGACAGGGTAAGACTCTGTCTTCAAAAAAAAAAAAAATGAAACCAAGATCTGGGTGCTGTGTGTGCTCATTGCTGCTGGGGTATCACTGCTTCTAGAGGTACCCATCAGCATGCACAGCTAAACAATAAGCCAGGCGTGGTGGCACAAACCTGTAATCTCAGCTACTCAGAAGGATGAGGTGGGAGGATCACTTAAACCCAGGAGTTTGAGGCTGCAGTGAGCTGTAATCAAGCCACTGCACTCCAGCCTGGGTGACAGAGACCCATTCTCCAAATAAATACAAATCATTAAGCTGGGTGCAGTGGTTCATGCCTGTAATCCTAGCACTTTGGGAGGCCAAGGCAGGCAGATCAGTTGAACTCAGGAGTTTGAGACCAGCCTGGGCAACATGGCAAAAGTCTGTCTCTACAAAAAATACAAACATGGCCAGGTGCACTCCTGTAATCCTAGCATTTTGGGAGGCTGAGGGGGGCAGATCACCTGGGGTCAGGAGTTTGCGACCAGCTGGGCCAACATGATGAAACCCTGTCTCTACTAAAAATACAAAAATTAGCTGGGCGAGGCGGCACATGCCTGTTATCCCAACTACTTGGAAGGCTGAGGCAAGAGAATCGCTTGAACCCAGGTGGCTGAGGTTGCAGTGAGCCCAGATCGTGCCATTGCACTCCAGCTGGGTGATAGAGTGACACTCTGTCTCAAAAAAACAAAACAAGTGGCCAGGCGCAGTGGCTCAGTGGCCAGGTGCAGTGGCTCAAGCCTGTAATCCCAGCACTTTGGGAGGCCGAGGCAGGTGCATCATGAGGTCAGGGGTTTGAGACCAGCCTGGCCAACATGGTGAAACCCCGTCTCTACTAAAAATACAAAAATTAGCCAGGCATGGTGGTACGCGCCTGTAATCCCAGCCACACACGAGGCTGAGGCAGGAGAACCGCTTGAACCCAGGAGGCAGAGGTTGCAGTGAGCCGAGATCGCGCCATTGCACTCCAGCCTGGGTGACAAAGTGAGACTCTGTCTCAAAACAACAACAACAACAAAAACAAAAACATTAGCTGGGCGTGGTGGCGCGTGCCTGTAGTCCCAGCTACTCAGGAGGCCGAGGTGAGAAGATCACCTGAGTCCCAGAGGTGGAGGCTGCAGTGAGCCATGATTGCACCTCTGCACTCCAGCCAGGTAACAGAGCAAGACCCTGTCTCAAAAAATAAAAAATAAACACAAACCATGAATTCATACGGAGATGAGGATGTCTTTTCTTTTTTTGAGACAGAGTCTCGCTGTTGTTGCCTGGGCTGGAGTGCAATGGCGCCATCTTGGCTCACTGCAACCTCTGCCTCCCAGGTTCAAGCAATTCTCCTGCCTCAGCCTCCCGAGTAGCTGGGATTATAGGCGCCCACTACCATGCCCGGCTAATTTTTTGTATTTTTAGTAGAGACGGGGTTTCACTATGTTGCCCAGGCTGGTCTCGAACTCCTGACATCGTGATCTGCCTGCCTCAGCCTCCCAAAGTGCTAGGATTACAGGAGTGAGCCACCGCGACCGGCCAAGGATGCCTTTTTTTTTTTTTTTTTTTTTTTGAGGTGGAGTTTCACTCTTGTTGCCCAGGCTGGAATGCAATGGCAGGATCTCGGCTCGTTGGAACCTCTGCCTCCCAGATTCAAGAGATTCTCCTCCCTCAGCCTCTCGAGTAGCTGGGATTACAGGCGTGCGCCGCCACATCCGGCTAATTTTGTATTTTTAGTAGAGATGGGGTTTCTCCATTTGGTCAGGCTGGTCTCGAACTCCCGACCTCAGGTGATCCGCCTACCTCGACCTCCCAAAGTGCTGGGATTACAAGCGTGAGCCACCACGCCCTACCTACGATGCCTTTTTTTTTTCTTTTTTTTTGAGACGGAGTTTCACTCTTGTTGCCCAGGCTGGAGTACAATGGCGTGATCTCGGCCTACCGCAATCTCTGCCCCCCAAGTTCAAGGGATTCTCCTGCCTCAGCCTCCCAAGTAGCTGGGATTACAGGCATGTGCCACCACACCCTACTAATTTTGTATTTTTAGTAGAGATGGGGTTTCTCCATGTTGGCCAGGCTGGTCTCAAACTCCCAACCTCAGGCGATCTGCCGGCCTAAGCCTCCCAAAGTGCTGAGATTACAGGCGTGAGCCACCACTCCCGGCCACTAGGATGCCTATTTTTTTTTTTTTTTTTTGAGACGGA